>NC_057800.1:747456569-747530149 GCF_018294505.1 Triticum aestivum
TGCCATGAACAGGTACTAATGCCTCAAAACCCATTAGTACCAGTTGGTGGCACCAACCGGTACTAAAGGTCTAACCTTTAGTCCCGGTTGGTGCCATCAACCGGGACTAATGGGCATCGCACCCTTTAGTCCCGGTTCGTGGCACGAACCGGGACTAAAGGGCCCAGGTGAACCGGGACTAATGCCTTAGCCGCACGAACCGGGATAAATGCTCACGTTAGTCCCGATTCTTCACTGAACCGGGACTAATGTGAAAACTGCCCCGTGACCAAAGCCCTGTTTTCTACTAGTGATGGGCCATACGGGAAAGGAGAGAAAGGCCTCAAGGGTGGCTGGGCCCCTTCCCCATGCACTGGTCCGAATTGGATTAGGGAAAGGGGGCGCCCCCTTCCTTCCTTCTCCTTCTCCCTTCCCTTCTTCCTATTCCATGTAGGAGGTGGAATCCTACTAGGACTAGGGAGTCCTAGTAGGACTCCACACTTTGGGCGCACCCTATGAGGGCCGGCCTCCTCCTCCATCCTTTATATACGTGGCCAGGGGGCACCCCGTAGACATACAAGTTGATCATTGATCACTTAGCCATGTGCGGTGCCTCCCTCCACCATAATTCACCTCGGTCATATCATCGTAGTGCTTAGGCGAAGCCCTGCGACGGTAGCATCATCATCACCGTCATCACACCGTCGTGCTGACGAAGCTCTCCCTCGACACTCAGCTGGATCGAGAGTTCGTAGGACGTCACCGAGCCGAACGTGTGCAGATCGTGGAGGTGCCGTACTTTCAGTACTAGGATCAGTCGATTGTGAAGACGTATGACTATATCAACCGCGTTGTCATAATGCTTCCGCTTACGGTCTACGAGGGTACGTGGACAACACTCTTCCCCTCTCGCTGCTATGCTTCACCATGATCTTGCGTGTGCGTAGGAATTTTGAAATTACTACGTTCCCCAACAGTGGCATCCAAGCCAGGTTTATGCGTAGATGTTATATGCATGAGTAGAACGCAAAGGAGTTTGTGGGCGTGAGTATATACATATTTCTTGCCGTCACTAGTTGATTCTTGATTCGGCGGTATTGTTGGATGAAGTGCCTCAGACCGACATTACGCGTACGCTTACGCGAGACTGGTTCTACCAACGTGCTTCGCACACAGGTGGCTAGTGGGTGTCTGTTTCTCCAACTTTAGTTAAATCGGTTTCAATGAACAGGGTTCTTTCTGAAGATAAAAAAGCAATCACTATACTACATTGTGGTTTTGATGTGTAGGTAAGAACGGTTCTTGCTAGAAGCCCGTAGCAGCCACGTAAAACTTGCAACAACAAAGTAGAGGACGTCTAACTTGTTTTTGCAGGGCATGTTGTGATGTGATATGGTCAAGACGTGATGAGATATAAATAGTTGTATGAGATGATCATGTTTTGTTAAAGTTATCGGCAACTGGCAGGAGCCTTATGGTTGTCTCTTTATTGCATAAGATGCAAGCGCCATATAATTGATTTACTTTATCGCTATGCGATAGCAATAGTTGCAAAAGCAATAGTTGGCGAGATGACCATGTGATGACACGTTGATAAGATCATTATGATGGAGATCATGGTGCCATGCCGGTGACGATAGAGATCATGACGGTACTTTGGAGATGGAGATCAAAGGCGCAAGATGATCATGGCCATATCATGTCACGTATTTTGATTGCATATGATGTTTATCCTTTATGCATCTTATTTTGCTTAGTTCGACGGTAGCATTATAAGATGATCTCTGACTAAATTTCAAGGTACAAGTGTTCTCCCTGAGCATGCACCGTTGCGAAAGTTCGTCGTGCCGAGACACCACGTGATGATCGGGTGTGATAAGCTCTACGTTCACATACAACGGGTGCAAGCCAGTTTTCCACACCCAGAATACTCGGGTTAAACTTGACGAGCCTAGCATATGCAGATATGGCCTCGGAACACTGGAGACCAAAAGGTCGAGCGTGAATTATATAGTAGGTATGGTCAACATAGTGATGTTCACCATTGAAAACTACTCCATCTCACGTGATGATCGGACATGGTTTAGTTTATTTGGATCACGTGATCATTTAGATGACTAGAGGGATGTCTATCTAAGTGGGAGTTCTTAAGTAATATGATTAATTGAACTTTAATTTATCATGACCTTAGTCCTGATAGTATTTGCATAACTATGTTGTAGATCAATAGCTCGCGATGTAGCTCCCCGTTTATTTGTGATATGTTCCTAGAGAAAAACAATGTTGAAATATGATATAGCAATGATGCGGACTAGGTCCGTGATCTGAGGATTATCCTCATTGCTGCACAGAAGAATTATGTCCTTCATGCACCGCTAGGTGACAGACCTATTGCAGGAGCAGATGCAGACGTTATGAATGTTTGATGAGCTTGATATGATGACTACTTGATAGTTTAGTGCACCATGCTTTACGGCTTAGAACCGGTAATTCAAAAATGTTTTGAACACCATGGAGCATATAAGATGTTCCAAGAGTTGAAATTGGTATCTCATACTCATGCCCGTGTCAAGAGGTATGAGACCTCTGACAGTACTTTGCCTACAAGATGGAGGAGAATAGCTCAACGAGTGAGCATGTGCTCAGAATGTCTGAGTACTACAATCACTTGAATCAAGTGGGAGTTAATCTTCCCGATAAGATAGTGATTGACAGAGTTCTCTAGTCACTATCACCAAGTTATTAGAACTTCATGATGAACTATAATATGCAAGGGATAACGGAAACGATTCCCAAACCTCTCTGTGATGCTGAAATCGGTGAAGGAAGAAATCAAGAAAAAGCATCAAGTGTTGATGGTTGACAAGACCACTAGTTTCAAGTAAAAGGGCAAGGGAAAGAAAGTGAACTTCAAGAAGAATGGCAAGCAAGTTGCCACTCCCATGAAGAAGCCCAAAGCTAGACCCAAGCTTGAAACTGAGTGCTTCTACTCCCATGAAGAAGCCCAAAACTTCCCTAGATACTTGGCGGATAAGAAGGATGGCAAAGTGAAAAAAGGTATATTTGATATACATGTTATTGATGTGTACTTTACTAGTATTTATAGCAAACCCCTCGGTATTTGATACTAGTTCAGTTGCTAAGAGTAGTAACTCGAAACGGAAGTTGCAAAATAAACAAAGACTAATTGAGGACGAGGTGACGATGTGTGTTGGAAATGATTCCAAAGTTGATTAGATCACAATCGCACACTGCTACCTCTTGAGCACTGCGTTGGTTTTCCCCGAAGAGGAAGGGATGATGCAGCAAAGTAGCGTAAGTATTTCCCTCAGTTTTTGAGAACCAAGGTATCAATCCAGTAGGAGGCTACACGCGAGTCCCTCGCACCTGCACAAAACAAATAAATCCTCGCAACCAACGCGATAAGGGGTTGTCAATCCCTACACGGCCACTTACGAGAGTGAGATCTGATAGATATGATAAGATAGTATTTTTGGTATTTTTGTGATAAAGATGCAAAGTAAAATAAAAGCAAAGTAAAAAAGCAAAGGAAGTAACTAAGTATTGGGAGATTAATATGATGAAGATAGACCCCGGGGGCTATAGGTTTCACTGGTGGCTTCTCTCAAGAGCATTAGTATTCTACGGTGGGTGAACAAATTACTGTTGAGCAATTGACATAATTGAGCATAGTTATGAGAATATCTAGGTATGATCATGTATATAGGCCTCACGTCCGAGACAAGTAGACCGACTCCTGCCTGCATCTACTACTATTACTCCACTCATCGACCGCTATCCAGGATGCATCTAGAGTATTAAGTTAATGAAAACAAAGTAACGCCTTAAGCAAGATGACATGATGTAGAGGGATAAACTCATGCAATATGATGAAAACCCCATCTTGTTATCCTCGATGGCAACAATACAATACTTGCCTTGCTACCCCTACTGTCACTGGGAAAGGACACCGCAAGATTGACCCCAAAGCTAAGCACTTCTCCCATTGCAAGAAAGATCAATCTAGTAGGCCAAACCAAACTGATAATTCGAAGAGACTTGCAAAGATAACCAATCATACATAAAATAATTCAGAGAAGATTCAAATATTGTTCATAGATAGACTTGATCATAAACCCACAATTCATCGGTCTCAACAAACATACCACAAAAAGAAGATTACATCGAATAGATCTCCACAAGAGAGGGGGAGAACATTGTATTGAGATCCAAAAAGAGAGGGTCCAAGTCTTGACGTAGGGTCCAAGTCTCCTGGGTCTTGTTCTTTGAGAAAATCACGTTCCCGAAGGTTTCATTCCGTTTGGACCCCGTTTGATATACCTTTTCTTCGAAACCCTAAAACAGGCAAAAAATAGCAATTCTGGGCTGGGCCTCCAGTTAATAGGTTAGTCGCAAAAATAATATAGAAGTGGATAAAAAAGCCCAATAATGTCCAAAACAATGGGTAATATAGCATGGAGTAATCAAAAATTATAGATACATTGGAGACGTATCAAGCATCCTCAAGCTTAATTCCTGCTCATCCTCGAGTAGGTAAATGATTAAAAAAACAGAATTTTTGATGCGGAGTGCTACTTGGCATAATTTTAATGTAATTCTTCTTAATTTTGGTATGAATATTCAGATCCAAAAGATTCAAGACAAAAGTTCATATTGACATAAAAATAATAATACTTGAAGCACACTAACAAAGCAATTATGTCTTCTCAAAATAACATGGCCAAAGAAAGTTCATCCCTACAAAATCATATAGTTTAGTCATGCTCCATTTTCGTCATACAAGAATGCTCTCATCATGCACAACCCCGATGACAAGCCAAGCAATTGTTTCATACTTTAGTAATCTCAAACCTATAAATTTCACGCAATATATGAGCGTGAGCCATGGACATAGCACTATGGGTGGAATAGAATATAATGAGGGGGTTATGTGGAGAAGACAAAAAGGAGAAAGTCTCACATCAACGAGGCTAATCAATGGGCTATGGAGATGCCCACCAATTGATGTTAATGCAAGGAGTAGGGATTGCCATGCAACGAATGCACTAGAGCTATAAATGTATTAAAGCTCAACAAAAGAAACTAAGTGGGTGTGCATCCAACTTGCTTGCTCACGAAGACCTAGGGCACTTGAGGAGGCACATTGTTGGAATATACAAGCCAAGTTCTATAATGAAAATTCCCACTAGTATATGAAAGTGACAAAACAAGAGACTATCTATCAAGAAGATTACGGTGCTACTTTGAAGCACAAGTGTGGCAAAGGATAGTAACATTGTCCCTTCTCTCTTTTTCTCTCATTTTTTTATTTGGACCTTTTTTTATTTATGGCCTTTCTCTCCTTTTTTATAATTCCTTACTTGGGACAATGCTCTAGAAAATGATGATCATCACACTTCTATTTATTTACAACTCAATGATTACAACTCGATACTAGAACAAAAGATGACTCTATATGAATGCCTCCGGCGGTGTACCGGGATATGCAATGGACCAAGAATGACATGTATGAAAGAATTATGAACGATGGCTTTGCCACAAATACTATGTCAACTACATGATCATGCTAAGCAATATGACAATAATGAATGTGTCATGATAAACGGAATGGTGGAAAGTTGCATGGCAATATATCTCGGAATGGCTATGGAAATGCCATAATAGGTAGGTATGGTGGCTGTTTTGAGGAAGATATAAGGAGGTTTATGTGTGAAAGAGCGTATCATATCACGGGGTTTGGATGCACCGGCGAAGTTTGCGCCAACTCTCAATGTGAGAAAGGGCACTGCACGGTACCAAAGAGGCTAGCAAGGATGGAAGGGTGAGAGTGCGTATAATCCATGGACTCAACATTAGTCATAAAGAACTCACATACTTATTGCAAAAATCTACAAGTCATCAAAAACCTCGGCACTACGCGCATGCTCCTAGGGGGATAGATTGGTAGGAAAAGACCATCGCTCGTCCCCGACCGCCACTCATAAGGAGGACAATCAAATAACACCTCATGTTTCAAATTTGTTACATAACGTTTACCATACGTGCATGCTACGGGACTTGCAAACTTCAACACAAGCATTTCTCAATTTCACAACGACTCAACTAGCATGACTTTGATATTATTACCTCCATATCTCAAAACAATCATCAAGCATGAAACTTCTCTTAGTATTCAAAACACTCATAAGAAAATTTTACTAATCTTGAATACCTACATATTAGAATTTTAAGCAAATTACCATGCTATTTAAGACTCTCAAAATAATCTAAGTGAAGCATGAAATATCAATAGTTTCTATAAAACAAATCCACCACCGTGCTCTAAAATATATAAGTGAAGTACTAGAGCAAAACTATATAACTCAAAAGATATAAGCGAAGCACATAGAGTATTCTAACAAATTCCAAATCATGTATGGCTCTCTCAGAAGGTGTGTACAGCAAGGATGATTGTGGTAAACTAAAAAGTAAAGACTCAAATCATACAAGACGCTCCAAGCAAAACACATATCATGTGGTGAATAAAAATATAGCTCCAAGTAAAGTTACCGATAGAAGTAGACGAAAGAGGGGATGCCTTCCGGGGCATCCCCAAGCTTTGGCTTTTAGGTGTCCTTAGATTATCTTGGGGGTGCCGTGGGCATACCCAAGCTTAGGCTCTTGCCACTCCTTGTTCCATAATCCATCAAATCTTTACCCAAAACTTGAAAACTTCACAACACAAAACTCAAAGTAGAAAATCTCGTGAGCTCCGTTAGCGAAAGAAAACAAAAGACCACTTTAAGGTACTGTAATGAACTCATTCTTTATTTATATTGGTGTTAAACCTACTGTATTCCAACTTCTCTATGGTTTATAATCTATTTTACTAGCCATAGATTCATCAAAATAAGCAAACAACACACGAAAAACAGAATCTGTCAAAAACACAACAGTCTGTAGTAATCTGTAGCTAGCGCAAGATCTGGAACCCCAAAAATTCTAAAATAAATTGCTGGACGTGAGGAATTTATCTATTAATCATCTGCAAAAATAATTAACTAAATAGCACTTTCCAAATAAAAATGGCAGAAGTTCTCGTGAGCACTAAAGTTTCTGTTTTTTACAGCAAGTGTAACAAGACTTTCCCCAAGTCTTCCCAACGGTTCTACTTGGCACAAACACTAACTAAACACACACAAAAAACACAACCTAAACAGAGGCTAGATAAATTATTTATTACTAAACAGGAGCAAAAAGAAAGGAATAAAAATAAAATTGGGTTGCCTCCCAACAAGCGCTATCGTTTAACGCCCCTAGCTAGGCATAACAAGCAAGGATAGATCTAGGTATTGCCATCTTTAGTTTTCAAATTTTTAGCGGAATCAAGCTCGAATCCGAGAGGTTCTTTACGTTTCCCTTCATATTCTGAAATTTTTAGATCTAACGAATCCAACCGCTTATTACAAAGGGTAATCAACATATTCATGCGGTGAATATTTCCACTAATTTCTTAAGAGGTTCAAGAGACTTCTGTAAAATTTTAGTAACTTCACAATTTTTTTCAAAAACTTGCAACTCTTCCTGAGTAGGATGAGGTCCCTTTTGTTGAGGTAGTGTTCCCACTATACCTTCTATAATTTCAAGCGCGATATGGGGACCAATTTCAATAAAATTGCCTTTGGCAACACAATCCAAGAGTTGTCTATGAGACATATTTAATCCAACATAAAAATTGCGAAGCAAAATTCTCAGGTTTATTTCAGAGGTACAATTATGAAAAGACTCCATTATTCTCAACCAGGCATCTTTTAAGTTTTCTCCTAGTCTTTGTTTGAAGTGAAAGATTTCGAACTCAGGGGACAATGGAGAAGATAAGGGACTAGCCATAACGACAAGCAAACGAACTAACGCACAAGCAAACAAAAAGCGAGCGGGCAAAAGGAGGCAAACGGGAAAGAGAAGGAGGATAGAGAAAGAGGGCGAATAAAACGGCAAGGGTGAAGTGGGGGAGAGGAAAACGAGAGGCAAATGGCAAATAATGTAATGCAGGAGATAAGGGTATGTGATGGGTACTTGGTATATTGACTTTTGCGTAGACCTCCCCGGTAACGGCGACAGAAATCCTTCTTGCTACCTCTTGAGCACTGCGTTGGTTTTCCCCGAAGAGGAAGGGATGATGCAGCAAAGTAGTATAAGTATTTCCCTTAGTTTTTGAGAACCAAGGTATCAATCCAGTAGGAGGCTACGCGCGAGTCCCTCGCACCTGCACAAAACAAATAAATCCTCGCAACCAACGCGATAAGGGGTTGTCAATCCCTACACGGCCACTTACGAGAGTGAGATCTGATAGATATGATAACATAATATTTTTGGTATTTTTGTGATAAAGATGCAAAGTAAAATAAAAAGCAAAGTAAATAACTAAGTATTGGGAGATTAATATGATGAAGATATACCCTGGGGCCATATGTTTCACTAGTGGCTTCTCTCGAGAGCATAAGTATTCTACGGTGGGTGAACAAATTATTGTTGAGCAATTGACAGAATTGAGCATAGTTATGAGAATATGTAGGTATGATCATGCATATAGGCATCACGTCCGAGACAAGTAGGCCGACTCCTGCCTGCATCTACTACTATTACTCCACTCATCGACCGCTATCCAGCATGCATCTAGAGAGTATTAAGTTAATGAAAACAGAGTAACACCTTAAGAAAGATGACATGATGTAGAGGGATAAACTCATGCAATATGATGAAAACCCCATTTTGTTATCCTCGATGGCAACAATACAATACGTGCCTTGCTGCCCCTACTGTCACTGGGAAAGGACACCGCAAGATTGAACCCAAAGCTAAGCACTTCTCCCATTGCAAGAAAGATCAATCTAGTAGGCCAAACCAAACTGATAATTCGAAGAGACTTGCAAAGATAACCAATCATACATAAAAGAAATAAGAGAAGATTCAAATATTGTTCGTAGATAGACTTGATCATAAACCCACAATTCATCGATCTCAACAAACACACCGCAAAAAGAAGATTACATCGAATAGATCTCCACAAGAGAGGGGGAGAACATTGTATTGAGATCCAAAAAGAGAGAAGAAGCCATCTAGCTACTAACTATGGACCCGTAGGTCTGAGGTGAACTACTCACACTTCATTGGAGGGGCTATGGTGTTGGTGTAGAAGCCCTCCGTGATCGATGCCCCCTCCGGCGGAGCTCCAGAACAGGCCCCAAGATGGGATCTCATGGATACAGAAAGTTGCGGCGGTGGAATTACAGTTTTGGCTCCGTATCTGATCGTTTGGGGGTACGTAGGTATATATAGGAGGAAGGAGTACATCGATGGAGCAACAGGGGGCCCACGAGGGTGGAGGGCGTGCCCGGGGGAGGGGGGTAGGCGCGCCCCTACCTCGTGGCCTCCTCTTTTGTGTCTTGACGTAGGGTCCAAGTCTCCTGGGTCTTGTTCGTTGAGAAAATCACGTTCCCGAAGGTTTCATTCCGTTTGGACTCCGTTTGATATTCCTTTTCTTTGAAACCCTAAAACAGGCAAAAAACAGCAATTCTGGGCTGGGCCTCTGGTTAATAGGTTAGTCCCAAAAATAATATAAAAGTGGATAATAAAGCCCAATAATGTCCAAAACAGTAGGTAATATACCATGGAGCAATCAAAAATTATAGATACGTTGGAGACGTATCACACACTCCCTTTACCTTCGGGATTAGTGTTGAACCTAAAATAAAAGTTATTTGGTGTTTGCGTCGAGCATAATATGATTGGATCATGTTTATTGCAATACGGTTATTCATTTAAAGTCAGAGAACAATTGTTGTTTTGTTTACATGAATAAAACCTTCTGTGGTCATACACCCAAGGTGAATGGTTTATTGAATCTCGATCGTAGTGATACACATATTCATAATATTGAAGCCAAAAGATGCAAAGTTAATAATGATAGTGCAACTTATTTGTGGCACTGTTGTTTAGGTCATATTGGTGTAAAGCACATGAAGAAAATCCATGCTGATGGGATTTTGGATTCACTTGATTATGAATCAGTTGATGCTTGCGAACCATCCCTCATGGGCAAGATGACTAAGACTCTGTTCTCCAGAACGATGGAGCGAGCAACAGACTTGTTGGAAATAATACATACTGATGTATGCAGTCCGATGAGTGTTGAGGCTTGCGGCGGGTATTGTTATTTTCTGACCTTCACAGATGATTTGAGTAAGATAATGGGTATATCTTCTTGATGAAACATAAATCTGAAACATTTGAAAAGTTCAAATAATTTTAGAGTGAAGTGGAAAATCATTGTAACAAGAAAATAAAGTTTCTACGATCTGATTGTGGAGGAGAATATCCGAGTTACGAGTTTGGTCTTCATTTGAAACAACGCGGAATAGTTTTGCAACTAACGCCACCTGGAACACCACAGCGTAATGGTGTGTCCGAACATCGTAACCGTACTTTAATAGATATGGTGCAATCTATGATGTCTCTTACCGATTTACCACTATCATTTTGGGGTTATGCACTAGAGACGGCTACATTCACATTAAATAGGGCACCATCTAAATTCGTTGAGACGACGCCATATGAATTGTGGTTTGGCAAGAAACCAAAGTTGTCGATTCTTAAAGTTTGGGCTGCGATGCTTATGTGAAAAAGTTTCATCCTGATAAGCTCAAACCCAAATCGGAGAAATGTGTCTTCATAGGATACCCAAAGGAGACAGTTGGGTACACCTTCTATCACAGATCCAAAGGCAAGACATTTGTTGCTAAGAATGGATCCTTTCTAGAGAAGGAGTTTCTCTCGAAAGAAGTGAGTGGGAGGAAAGTAGAACTTGATGAGGTAACTATACCTGCTCCCTTATTGGAAAGTAGTTCATCACATAAATCTGTTCCTGTGACTCCTACACCCATTAGTGAGGAAGCTAATGATGTTGATCATGTAACTTCAGATCAAGTTACTACCGAACCTCGTAGGTCAACCAGAGTGAGATCCGCACCAGAGTGGTACGGTAATCCTGTTCTGGATGTCATGTTACTTGACCATGATGAACCTACGAACTACGAGGAAGTGATGATGAGCCCAGATTCCGCTAAATGGCTTGAGGCCATGAAATCTGAGATGAGATCCATGTATGAGAACAAAGTATGGACTTTGATTGACTTGCCCGATGATCGGTGAGTCATTAAGAATAAATGGATCTTCAAGAGGAAGACGGATGTTGATAGTAGTGTTACTATCTACAAAGCTCAAATTGTCACAAAATGTTTTCGACAAGTTCAAGGTGTTGACTACGATGAGATTTTCTCACTCGTATCGATGCTTAAAAGTCTGTCCGAATCATGTTAGCAGTTGCCGCATTTTATGAAATCTAGTAAATGGATGTCAAAACTGTATTCCTTCATGGATTTCTTATAATAAGAGTTGTATATGATGCAACTAGAAGGTTTTGTCGATCCTAAGTGAGAAAGCACCAGCGATCCATCTATGGACTGGTGCAAGCATCTCGGAGTTGGAATATATCTTTGATAAAGTGATCAAAGGATATGGTTTTATACGACTTGCGGTGAAGCCTGTATTTACAAGAAAGTGAGTGGGAGCACTACAACATTTCTGATAAGTATATGTGAATGACATATTGTTGATCGGAAACAATGTAGAATTTTCTAGAAAGCATAAAGGAGTGTTTGAAAAGAGTTTTTCAAAGAAAGACCTCAATGAAGCTGCTTACACATTGAGCATCAAGATCTATAGAGATAGATCAAGACACTTGATAAGTTTTTTCAATGAGTACATACCTTGACAAGATTTTGAAGTAGTTCAAAATAGAACAGTCAAAGAAGGAGTTCTTGCCTATGTTGCAAGGTGTGAAGTTGAGTAAAGACTCAAAACCCGAGCACAACAGAAAATAGAAAGATAATGAAAAGTCATTCCCTATGCCTCAGTCATAGGTTCTATAAAGTATGCTATGCTGTTTACCAGCCTATTGTATACCTTAGCATCTTTCTGGCAAGGGAGTACAATAGTGATCTAGGAGTAGATCACTGGACAACAGTCAAAATTATCCTTAGAGGACTAAGGAAATATTTCTCGGTTATGGAGGTGATAAAAGAGTTCATCGTAAAGAGTTACGTCGATGCAAGCTTTTTCAATCGATCTAGATGACTCTAAGTATCGATCTGGATACATATTGAAAGTGGGAGGAATTAGCTAGAGTAGCTCTGTGCAGAGCATTATAGACGTAGAAATTTGCGAAATACATACGGATCTGAATGTTGCAGACCCGTAGGCTAAACTTCTCTCACAAGCAAAACATGATCACTCTTTGGGTATTAATCACATAGCGATGTGAATTAGATTATTAACTCTAGTAAACTCTTTGGGTATTAGTCACATGGAGATGTGAACTAATCACATAAAGATGTGAACTAGATTATTGACTCTAGTGCAAGTGGGAGACTAAAGAAAATATGCCCTAGAGGCAATAATAAAGTTGTTATTTATATTTCCTTATATCATAATTAATGTTTATTATTCATGCTAGAATTGTATTAACCGGAAACTTAGTACACGTGTGAATACATAGACAAACAGAGTGTCACTAGTTTGCTCTACTTGACTAGCTCGTTGAATCAAAGATGGTTAAGTTTCCTAGCCATAGACATGAGTTGTCATTTGATTAACGGGATCACATCATTAGAGAATGATGTGATTGACTTGACCCATTCCTTTAGCTTAGCAATTGATCATTTTAGTTTACTGCTATTGCTTTCTTCATGACTTATACATGTTCCTATGACTATGAGATTATGCAACTCCTGATTACCGGAGGAACACTTTGTGTGCTACCAAATGTCACAACGTAACTGGGTGATTATAAAGGGGCTCTCCAGGTGTCTCCGATGGTACTTGTTGAGTTGGCATAGATCGAGATTAGGATTTGTCACTCCGATTATCGGTGAGGTATCTCTCGGCCCTCTCGGTAATGCACATCACTATAAGCCTTGCAAGCAAAACAACTAATGAGTTAGTTGCGTGATGATGCATTCACTACTAGGAAAAGGGCTATAGATAGGATTGATTCTAATGGCGCACCGTGGAAGCAGTGCGCCACTACTATATACTAATGGCGCACCTGTTTGTGATACGCCATTAGTGTGGAAGACACTAATGGCGCACCGTAAACAAGGTGCGCCACTAGTATGAATTATTATTTTTTCCATTTTCCCATACATACTAATGGCGCATCGGGTCCATAATGCGCCATTACTATCTATAACTACTAATGGCGCACCTAGCAGGCAGTGCGCCATTACTGTAAATTTTGTTTTATTCTTTTTTTTGCAAAACTACTAATGGCGCATCGTGGCACAGTGCGTAATGGCGCACTCAGAGGAGATGCACCATTAGTATATATACTTATTATTTTTACTTTTTTGCAAAACTACTAATGGCGCACCGTAGGCTGATGCGCCATTAGTAACCAGGGTTACTAATGGCGCATTTTCCTACGGTGCGCCATTAGTAACCTGGGACCAACAAGATATTTTGGACAGCCCACACCTACCCACTCACTTTCCCCACTTCATTCCATCCACCTCCTTCTCCAAGCTTTCGGCCATCTCCTCCTCCTCACCTCATTTCCACCATAGATTCAACAAAATTAAGTGGTGAAATTACCTTTTTTTGATAGGTAAGTAAGGGAAAGCTATCTTCATGATATAGATCTACTTTTTTTTCTCCCTAGCTCACTCCAACAACGTGCACATGCACTTTTTGTGGCCTAGCTAGATCTATGTATGTTTGTGGTGTTGCATGTGTTTGTGGTGTTGCATATATGTTTGTGTTTGAAGGTACCGGTATTTGAAATATGCGATAGTTGCCAATATTTTGCCGGAATGTTTTGATTCATTTCCGTTTCGGCGAGAATTTTGGCACTATGCATTCTTTTTGGTCCTATTTTTAGGGAAGGTCATGCCAAATTTTTTCTTGGTTCTAACATATCGTTTTGCTCTACCCCGCAGGCGACCATGGTCCGCACGATGACTGAAGGCATCGTGAATAGGTTTTTGAGCTCCACGAAGGCCGTGATGCTTCAAAAGAACGAGACGGAGATAAGATGTCCAGTTGGAAGATGCAAGCTGAAGAGCCTTATTGCGGACCCGGATTCCGGACAGGTGCGGGACCACCTGCTCTTGCGTGGTTTCATGGATGGCTATCGGTGGCAAGGTGATGAAGATGACTATCAAGTCGTCCATGGCCGGGGCCGGGCAAGAAATGAGGAAGGGCAACAAGACAAGTACCACCGCAGCGAGGGCGGGCGAGAAGACGAAGAATCTCCAGGACATGATCACGACGGTGATGCTGTACACAGTCATCATGTAGAAGATGTCGTACATGATGATGAGGAAGATCAAGACGAAGGGAATGATCATGAAGATGAAGATGCCGGAGCAGACGACGATGGAGGCTGGGTGCAGGACCCTCATATTCAAGAGCTGCTTCTCAAGCGGACGGATAACGCAAGAGCTGCCGCCCGAGAGAAAGCCAAGCTGGATCAACTGGAGATAGACGCGGTTACTCCATTGTATGAAGGATGCAGGCCCGAGGATACCCGCCTGAAAGTAACGCTCATGGCTCTGGAGATGAAGGTAAAACACAAAATG
Organism: Triticum aestivum; assembly: GCF_018294505.1. Taxonomy (NCBI): domain Eukaryota; kingdom Viridiplantae; phylum Streptophyta; class Magnoliopsida; order Poales; family Poaceae; genus Triticum; species Triticum aestivum. Next base: position 747,471,245 of record NC_057800.1, read on the forward strand.
ACCGACGCATGCTTCGACGAGAACATGTCATTCTGGCACGAACGTCTTCCCAAGGGGAACAAGTGCCCGACCAGTTTCAAGGAGGCGAAGAAAATCGTGTGTCCTCTGGATTTACCGCACGTGAAATACCATGTGTGCATGAACAATTGCATCATTTATCGGGACGAGCACGCGGAGTCTACCATATGTCCGGTGTGCGGCGTCACTCGATACAAGAAGAGGAAGAAAGCTCCTCGAAAATCGGTGTGGTACTTTCCGATCACTCCTCGTCTGCAGCGGTATTTCGCGGACCCTAAGGTAGCAAAGCTCCTGCGTTGGCACGCGGATAGGGAGGAGAAGAAGCGAGAAGATGACGCAAATGATCCGGAGATAGATAAAAAAGACAAGATGCTGAGTCACCCTAAGGATGCGAGCCAGTGGCAAGCGTTGAACTTCGAATGCCCAGAATTTGGGAACAATCCAAGGAACATCGTGCTGGGCGCGAGCACCGATGGAGTCAATCCGTTTGGCAGCCAGAGAAGCACACATAGCACCTGGCCTGTGTTTGTGTGGATGTACAACCTTCCCCCCTGGTTGTGCATGAAGAGGAAGTACATTCACATGAGTATGCTAATTGAAGGGCCGAAACAACCAGGGAACGACATCAATCTGTATCTGGGGCTGCTGAAAGAGGAGCTTGACACGCTGTGGAAAACGCCAACCAATACGTGGGACGCCGCAGAGAAAGAATATTTCCCTATGAGAGCCGCACTGCTCACGACGGTGCACGACTATCTCGGTTACGGATATCTCGCGGGGCAGGTAGTCCACGGATTTTCTGGATGCGTAAGGTGCATGGATGACACAACGTATCGCCAGCTAGATAGAGATCCCGGGTCTTCGAGAACCGTGTTCATGGGACATCGAAGGTGGCTTCGCGACGATGACCCGTGGAGGAAACGCAAGGATCTGTTCGATGGTGAAACCGAACCTCGAAAACGCCCGTGTACGAGGAGCGGCGAGGAAATAGACAAGCTGTTGAAAAATTGGAAAGACTGCCCACTGCCGGGAAAGAAGCGAAAGGCGCCAGAGCCGCTGCTGAAGGTATGGAAAACGAGGTCTGTTTTCTGGGACTTGCCGTACTGGAAGATCCACCGTGTGCCTCACAGCCTTGATGTCATGCATATCACGAAGAACGTGTGCGAGAGTCTGCTTGGTACCCTGCTCAACATGCCAGAGAGGACCAAAGATGGGCCGAAAGCAAGGGCAGACTTGAAATCAATGGGCATCAGGCAGGAGCTTCACGCTAATGATGATGATGAGGCGAAGCAGGACACGGAAAGTCGTCGCAAAGGCAAAAAGGCCAAGAAGACCGGAAATGACTACCCTCTCGCGTGCTTCACTCTAAGTCAGGAGGAGATCGAGCAGTTTTTCACCTGCCTCCTAGGAGTAAAACTTCCTTACGGTTACGCGGGGAAGATAATCAGATACCTAGACCCAGCGAAGCAGAAGTTCAGCGGGATGAAGTCTCACGACTGTCACGTGCTGATGACGCAGATACTTCCAGTTGCAATCCGTGGGATCATGGACGCGCACGTCCGTGAAACGCTATTTGGCCTATGCAACTTTTTCGACGTCATCTCTCGGAAGTCGATTGGCGTGAGGCAACTCAGAAGGCTACAGGAAGAGATCGTGGTGATACTATGCGAGCTTGAGATGTACTTCCCGCCCGCATTCTTCGACGTTATGGTGCATCTGCTGGTCCATATAGTGGAGGATATCATCCAACTCGGGCCGACGTTCCTGCACAACATGATGCCGTTCGAAAGGATGAATGGTGTCATCAAAGGATACGTTCGCAACATGTCACGTCCAGAGGGAAGCATAGCCAGGGGCTTTCTGACCGAAGAGTGCATTTCCTACTGCACGAATTATCTAGGCATCGAGAACCCCGTTGGTCTGCCCGTCAACAGGCACCTCGGCAGGCTCGCTGGATGGGGTCACCATGAGGGTCGCCGCGAAATGCATGTCGACTTCGAGGGTCGACTCGCCGACTTTGAAAGAGCAAACCTAGTCGCGCTACAACACATAGACGTGGTCGATCCTTGGGTGGTAGAGCACAAAAGCTTTATTAAGAAGACTACAATGACCGAGGCCAACAGAGGACGGACGGAGATATACTCAAAGAGCACAACTCATGTTTCACGCGTTGGTTCAAGCAGAAGCTTCTGTCGTACCCTTTACATGAGGATTCTTCCGCGGAAGAACAACTCATATTCGCCTTGTCACAGGGCGCCGAGCACAACCTGATGACCTATGAGGCGTACGATATCAACGGCTACACATTCTACACCAAGGACAAGGACATGAAGAGCGATGGTTATCAGAACTCCGGGGTAACGATGGAATCCTACACCGGTAACGACAAGGACACATACTACGGAAGGATCGAGGAGATCTGGGAGCTGAGCTACGCTGGAGAGAAGGTCCCGATGTTCCGTGTCAGATGGGCCAAAAACGTCATAAAAGAAGACCGGTATTTCACCACCATGGTTATACCCGAAGCCAAATCCAAGACCGCGGGCGCAAACGTCACCGCGAAAAATGAGCCATGGGTACTGGCTTCCCAAGTGGACCAATGCTTCTTCATTACCGACCCGCCAAAGCCCAGTCGTGTTGTCGTGAGGAGAGGCAAAAGGAAGATCATCGGAATGGATGGAGTAGCCAATGAGCAAGACTTTGACAAGTACGGCGACCCGAAGATCGAACATGACGACGACGATGAAGTAGCAGCACACACCACAAGAAGAAGCAGGACCACCCTACCTAAAGAACGTCCGTTCCACAGAAGAACTCCGTTTGCGAAAAAGAAGGGCAAGAAGATTGTGAACAGATAGCTAGCTAAGACCGATTGTATTTAAATCGCAGTCTTCATTTCTCGATTGTATTTCATGGGCACTTTTTGATATCATGAATATTTTTAAATTTCATGGGCACTTTTTGAATTCATGAGGACACTTGATCTCGATTCCCCCTCCATCTCGATCTTGATCCCCCTCCATCTCGGTCGCACCCGCACCCTCCCCCGCTAGCTCCACCCATCGCAACCCTCCCCCGCACCCGGCCCCCCGCACCCGCACTTTTTGAACATATTTTTTAAATTTTTTTTACCATTTTTATAAAAACATTACTGTTATAATTTAAACAAGTTTGAACATATTTAAACACAAATAAATATAAAAAACAGCATTTAAAATGCATAAAAAATATTACTGTTATGATTTAAACAAGTTTGAACATATTTAAACACAAATAAATATAAAAAACACCATTTAAAATGCATAAAAAAATATTGGGGATCCTGGGAATCGAACCCAGGACCTCCTGGTGTGTGTGCTGCGTGCTGACCAGTCGGGCTAGTGGGTGGGTTCTGTTGTAGATAGGGTTGGGCTGTAGATATGGCTACTGGGCTAGATTAAAACAAAATTCTAATGGCGCACCGAGGGGTGGTGCGCCATTAGAACAGTCGTACTTATGGCGCACCGGCCTGTGGTGCGCCATTAGAAAGCTTCCCTCCACCTATTCCCCTCTGGCCTCTCTCCCTCCCTCGCCAGATCCCCCCCCACTCGACCTAACTTTGCCCCCGCGCCGTCGCCCCCCGAGCCAGAGGAGACGACGACCGCCTCTACCTCAGCTCAGCCAGGCCACGCGACGCCGAGCCGAGCGCCACCTACCTCACCGCCCCCCCTCCGCCCGCGCTCGCGCCCTCGACGTCCTCCGCCCAAGCTGAGACGCAGAGACAGGCGAGTGGAGGAGCCCACCGCGTGTCACCGGAGCTTCAACGCCCAGCCGCTGCCGGAGCTTCAACGCAGGCGTCTTCCTCCATTCCTTCATCCCCTCCCCCAGGTGATTCCTCCCTTCTCCTCCATCCCCTCACCTGCAAACCCTAGGGTAGGCCTGGCTTTCCGGTGCTGTTAGCCAACCAATCGCTTGATGCCTGCGTACCATGCTGTGTTTTGAGTTTAAGATTTATATAATTGCAGACCCCTGCAAAACTGCAACAACCAAATATAGGTAAATAAAAGACAAAGTGGGTGATCTCAACACTGGAAAAAAGGTTTATTATATCAGGCAAGCAAACCGATTTAGTACTCTAGTACACACCACGTTTGTGTCCAGATACATTCTGGACTGGATTCATGTGAAATGAAAATTGATTTGATATTGAATTGGACTTAGAAATACAATTGCATTGGCCAAAGAAAAGCAGGTCACCTCTTTTAACCGAAGAAAACACCAGTTCATTATAAGCTGACAAAACTTCCAAAGGCTTTGGTCTGACAGTAATTGCAATTTTCAAATAGAAGTGTATGACAGAAAGATTTCCAAACCAGTGTCTTCTCCCTTCTCTAAGAAGGGAATCCATGTAGCAGAGGAGAAAAGCAAAACAATCAAGGATCTGGAGTCTGACTATAGTTGCATATATAACATATAACTTAGAACTTGGTGTTTTCATCTAAAATTATTGAAACTATCGGGAAAAATGCAGATAGGTAGCAATAAAGTGATATATCCAAAAGCTCAATTTGTAATATTAGGTATGAAGACCTCTATGTGGATGCTAACAAACAAAGACTGGAATAGCAAAACTATAATGCCATGCAAGTTCTGGGCAGGACAGTATACAGATTTGTAAAATGCAAGTGGATTTTGGTGCCAGCGTTCGTGTAGTACTCTGCATTAATAAATCTAACTATATGAGCTCTCAATACTTGTGTAATATGATTGCTTTTGGGCTGTTTGAAGACATGTTGAATCGGGTTTATGTGTTATTTAGGATGAACTCCTTGCACTGCTGTTAAAGCCTAACTATATTGCTGCTGTTACTTTTATGTATACATATTGTTTTTGTTAATACTTGTGTAATATCATTTCTTTATTTTTGTTAAGTCCGGGCACGGGGTGCAGGACGACGACCGCGGCCGCCGGCCTTCCCACGGCCAACTGAGGCATCCCTTCGACGACGACGCCGCCGCCGACCCCGACCCCAACCCCGACCCTGACCCCTCCGGCGACCGGCCGCGCCTGCCCAGGTACCTCTCCTCCTTCCTCCTTCCTCCCTCTCCATCCTTCCTCCCTCCCCAACCTATGCATGGTGAAGATGAGTTCAGTTGAGTAGGCAGGAAGTTGCTGCTTCCAAATGCTTTTTCTTTTCTAGCTTAAACTACCACGAATGGTTTGCTGCAATTGCTTCATGGAAGAATCTAAACTGTTTACATGGCAGTGTGTGATACAACTCTTCAGGAGGCTATAAGCATGCAAGTTGCTCAACCTCTGGACATTGTTCAGTTGCAAATGCATCTGAAGTAGATTGAGATTTCATTCTGCTTCCTTGTGCTCTATGTAGAATGCTTCTAAATTTCCTGTTTTGTCCAACTGCAGTTTCTTGAATTAACTTGCTATGCATTAGGTTGGTCTCACCCTCAAACCGATGCTGGTAATGATATGTATGTGCTATTAGATGCTGGTATTGTTCTAGTTTTAGTTGTGATGGTTTGCTTGTGGGTTTGTTTGACTCAGGTGTTTTAGTTCATGTTTCCATGTACAGATGTTTTAGTTAGTCAACTGAATCGAGTTTGAGATGTTCTGTTTCTGATGGAGTGTCAAAGCAGATGGAGTGTCAAAGCAGTAGAGTTTTCAAAACTAGATCATTTTACTGGCCATTTAGTGACAAGTTTCCTGGGAGTTGTCGATCCTTCTGCCTTTAGTTGTTGCTAGCCTAGAAGTAAGTCTCCTCATGGTTTTACTGGATCATTGAATTATCCCCGAGAGTGAAAGGGCATAAAGCTCTCTAGCTGATTGACTATGCGTGTCCTGTTATAGCTATTTCAGCAAATTGATGTCATCCTCTATTAGCAATGTTGCAATAAGGGAACATATATATCATTAGTAAGGTTAAAAGGAAGTGATCCATCTGCAACTGGTGTTTATTAGTCTTTTTGAGTGAGTTATCTGCATCTGCTCCTTGTGGTGGTGGTTGTTTAGATGGGCAGTAAGAAACCATGCTTGATTTGGGGGACTGAACTTATGCTTATGTATGCCATCAGAAGCAGTTCGAAATCATTATTCTCTCTTTTCCTTGCAGGTTTGGGCAACTTCAGTCGGTTGATCTTGAATCCATTGAGCCTTCACTTAGAGCTGGTACTCATCCATGTAACTCTTCACATTTCCATGTAGGATGGTTGCCTATCACTTACTAGTGTGCTAGTGCCCCTTAGTGCAAAGACTAATAGCTATGACAAAGTATAATTCCTTGTAGTGTTTAAGTATAACAAAATTCAGAGAAATGCATGCAGAAGCTAGATCAGTACCAGCTAGCTAGCTAGCTAGTAGTAGTACTACTGCTACTGTTCTTTCCTTTCTTTTTCTCTCTGCTCATAATTTTTTTTAAGATTTATCTATTCATACGATGATATACTAATAATTATAAAGAAAATCTTGGACACCCATGGATTCAAGAGTTAGCTAGCTAGATGATAAGAGGGATGCATGAGAAGCTAGCTACACTGCCATGAACTTTGTTTTTCCTTTTGACAAACACTCTTGTTAACATCAGGAATTAAAAATGCAACATAGAACAAGATATATAGATAGCTGAAAGAAAGAGGTGTGCTTTGAAAGAAAAAATGTGCACCTGCAAGTGAGACTTGACATGTGCCAAGCTAGTAAACAAAATCTGTATATGTACATACTCTCATAAGGTTCTAAGAGATTTTGTAATAAGCTTGATGTTCCTTGTCGTTGACTTATCACCGTTAAACAGAGACCTCTGAGCCATGATCTGTAAAAATACATTTGTCATTCTTTCTGTGTTTGTACAGACTTGCTAAACTATTGATGATTTTTTGTTGGGAGACATATTATATCTGGAATGGAAGCTCACATAAGTTGAGCTGATTTTTGTCCATATGAAAGCAGAGGACCATATGGTCTGTGGCTGGGTTTTGTCTCCGACCATCGTGTCGTGCTGAATTTGCAGGTACCCCGAGAGGCCCTTGAGTTTGCCGGAATGTCGATTAACTTCCGTTCCGGCAAATTCGGGTACTCCATATGTCCTATTTTCAGCAAAGGTCATGCTGAAATTTTCCGTGAATTTTAGCATGACTTTGCTAAAAATAGGACATATGGGGTACTTGCGACTAATGCATGGGCCGGGCTATCTTAGTACTTAGTTAAGTAGGATCAACTGCCCTGCCATTCTTGCTGCATTAAATAATAGGTGGCAATAGAGCCAAGTGATTAGGCCCAACTTAGAATTATCCTTAGCATCGATAAACCCTAGATGATAAACCCAACATAGGTGGCAATAGAGCCAAGATTAGGCCCAACCTAGGGTGCCTCGGCATCGATAAACCCTAAATGATGAAAACTTAACTTGGTTGCCCCGGATGCCTCGGTGTCGATGAGAACCTAAATGATGAAAGCTTAGGCTTTTAGGGTGCCTCGGTGTCGACAAACCCTAAATCATGAGACCATGATCTTGTTCCTTGACAATAACCATCTTTTTGACCAAACTTTTTTCCTATTTAGAGAGAAACATGGCCCACAACGATGAGGCCGGTGGTTCGGGCGGCAAGCAATTCTGGGAGCTGTCCCAAGAGATGGAGGAACAACCTCACCGCTATGATGACGCCGCGGAAGACACCGATCCTGATTACACAACCCCTAGTGGCGTCGGGGATGACACCACTGATGGTGCCGCCGAGGATGCCACCACTGATGATGGCGGCGCACACGCAGATGGTGGCGGCGCACACACAGATGGCAGCCAACTGAAGAAGCAAAGGAAGGACTGGCGCTCGAATGCCCTCCGCACCGTCAAGGAGGAATTCACTCAAGTGGACTCCGACGGGAATCCAACGGAGCCCAAACATATAGTCAAGGGGTACTCGGTTCAGCTTGGGTGCATTCTCCGGAGCACCGTCTCGATCAACACCGAGAACCTTAGGCATAAGGACCGAGGGAATTTGCGCAACCTCCTCTTCACGAAGCTGCACGAACGATACAAGTTCCCCGCCGAATTTGAAAACACATGCCTCTCAGGGAATAAAGTGAACAATGCCGCCCTCACGAAGATGAGCACGGCCCTGTCTACTTGGAGAAGCGCGGTGAAGAGAATGATTGATAAAGGTGATAGTTATGACAAGATCAAGGCGAAATATCCTTTGATGAGCGAAGATGAGTACAAGGAGTTCAAGATCAAGTGCCAGAGCCCCGCAACCTCCGAATCAAGTCAGTGGGGGAAAGAAATGCGGGAGTTGAACTTAGGGGAACACAAACTCGGTCCCGGCGGTTATAGAGTGGCGGAGCCTATATGGGACAAGGAGGACGCGGAGCTTGCCGAGCAAGGCCTACCGCCCTGCTTCGAGAAATACAGCGGTGACAAGCAGACCAGGAACTATGTCAGGGCCCGGTACAAGGAGGACCCGATAACAAAGGAGCTTACCACGGATCCGAAGACCAGGGCGCTTGAGCTTGTTCTGGTAAGGAATACACCCCCGCGTAATTAGCTCCATATGGTTGCACTCTAATTAATCCCCAATATTTCTAAATGGTTCATGTTCCTTTCGCAGGACAATGAAAGCAGTAGCGCGGGGTCGTCTAAGAGCTCCCCTTTCGACACCCCTTTAAATAGGGCGTTGAACGTAATGAAAAAGAAGGATAAGCTCGATAAGCCGATGTCAGATGGTCGTGTGGCCGGCAAAGGCTTGTCCACAAAATGGGGGTCATACTATACCGCTGGTGTGCGGAAGGAGAAAAAGACCAGCTCGGAAAGCCAGATGCGCGAGGTTGAAGAACTCAAGGCACAAGTGGCGCGGATTCCGGAGCTTGTCCATGAGCAAGTGCAACAACAACTTGGAACGACGCTCAACGCCATGGTGCCTACGTTGATTCATGGGCTGACGACGTGGATTGCGGGCGGCCAAAAGGGGCCTCCCCCAGTTCCCAGCTTCACGGCCAGCAACTCGCACAGCGCGGCGGCGGCACCATTGGTGTCTCCGGCGGCGGCGCCATTGCAACTCGCACAGCGCGGCGGCGGCGCCATTGGTGTCTCCGGCGGCGGCGCCATTGGTGTCTCCGGCGGCGGCGCCATTGGTGTCTCCGGCGGCGGCGCCATTGGTGTCTCCGGCGGCGGCGCCATTGGTGTCTCCGGCGGCGGCGCCATTGGTGTCTCCGGCGGCGGCGCCATTGGTGTCTCCGGCGGCGGCGCCATTGGTGTCTCTGGCGGAGGCGGTATTCGTGTCTCCGGCACCGGCACGGGCATTGGAGCTTAATGCACCCGGGTGTACGCCGACCGGCACCTCGCCAGCAAGCGCCCCCTCCGTCAGTTGCACGCCCGCCGTTGGCGGTGCCTCGACATTAGCCGAGCTCGACGACATCACGGTAACTAAGCCTCTCGGCCGATGACTTCATCTCCTTGCCTTTGACTGGGCATCCCTGACGCCCTATACATGTTTTTCCAGGGCACCGCCGACGTTCCTTGCACTCTTCTGCACTTCGTGGGCGCCGAGTTGGTCGATGTCGCCAAGGGCAGAATCGTTCAACCGGGCAACCCCATGTTCCACGGTAATCCAATGCCAACCACAATGTATAGGGTTGAAGTGGTCCGGGTGCTGCCAGGCTGCGACGAGCTATTACCTCCGATTCGACCCGCTGGGGCCGACGAAGAAGATGAGATGACCCTCGGCACCTGTGTAAACTGGCCCCTGCTATGGCCGAAGAGCCAGATTCCTTTGGGGGCAGGGGACACCACCCCACAGACAAGACCGCCAGTCGTGCCGGCGCCAAGCCATGGCAAGAACGCCGCAACGCTACCGGACCTGCCGGACATCCCTATGGCACAGGATCCGGACAGCCCTATGGCACAGGATCCGGACGGCGACGACAACGACGACGATACATTTACCAAAGTTGATAAGTACTTTGCCGAACATGGGTACGCTGACGAGTTCTGCGGGCCTCTTTCTCAAGAACCCAACCAAGACCACCGCGATCTAGCTGGTACGGCGGAGAAATCCAATTGCAACAAGCGTCGTCTGGCGTTCCGTTCTCAGGACACGCCTCCAGCTCCCGCCTTCACCGAGCCTCAGATAGCTGAGGCGCGAAATATTATCAGCCCCAACACGCTGAAGAAGACGGTCTGTGAGCAGAACTCGGTCCCATTACAGGAGATCAAGAAGAAGGGCCGGAAACGAAAGACTAACAAGGGCGCCGGTGCGAGCCAGCCTGCACCGAGTTCGATCCGTGCTCAGGATGGGCCACCTTCACCTAAGGATATCTCGAGGAGGGTGCATGTGGCGGGTAGGGCGATGCTACCGCCAAATATGCTGAATGCTGCAATCGGTGCTATGCGGAGTCTGCACGACAGTGTTCTGATTTTGGAGAAGCGGCGTCTCAGAGAGAAGGATGTGGCATACCCGGTTTTCGTGGCCAAGGTGCCAGAGAGCAAGGGCTTTGTGGATGGCGACATCGGGGGTATGATCGTCCTGCGGTTTGATGACATCTTTGCTATGTTTAACCTTCATCCGTTGCACTACACCTTCGTTCGGCTGTTTTCGCTGAGCATGCAGATGCGGATCATTAGAGACAATACCCCGGACATCGTGATAGTCGACCCCTTCTACATGCGTGCCAAGCACTTGAGCAGCGTTGGGGACCGCCAAGTTGCAAGTTCACACCTCGAAGGCGTCATTCTGGCAAACGCAGATAAGGATAACTTCCTTGTGCCTTACTTTCCCGAGTAAGTCATCCCTTAACCGCCCCGTAACATATGATTTCTTAGATTTCGATCGTTCTTTTTTTTCTAACATTCCGTGTTCTGTGCAGTGACACACATTGCACACTCATCCTCTTAAGCCCGAAATATTCCATGGCCACGTATTTCGACCCGAACCGTAACTCCATGATAGACTACACAAATGTGAAGAAAGTTCTTGATGATGTTCTCCCCGGCTACGCCCAATCTGGAGGCACCTTCACCAGGCCAGTTCGTAAGTACGGCAAGCACATCTTCTCACACAATACGAAGTTCTGCTGCGTCAAGCAGCCGCCTGGCGGTCAGAAGGATGCCTACTACGCCCTCCATCACATGCGGGCGATCGTAAGGGACCATCATCACCTTCTGCTACCAGATAATCTCAAAGATTGGGCCGCGAGCTTGTCGGCAGTCCAGGACGCGGACCTCAGACAAGAATTCTTTCGCATCCAGTCGGAGTTTGCGGACATCATCCATCAAGATGTCCTTCATACCGCGGGGCAGTTCTTCCTCAGATATCAACCGTCCAACAGTGAGATAGATGAAACGCTACAAATGCAGGGTGACAACGACCGTGATTTCATGACCATCACGACAGACGGTGGCTTCACCCACGCTCCTGTCCGATGAGTTGAATCGAAAGTAGTGATGTGTAGTTCTGAAACATTGATTGGCTCATGTTGTAATTAAACTTTAATGAATTCGGATGTCTCTTTGGTTTGGACGGTTGTTCAACTTAGATGTAATCGATGCTATTTATTAGTAGGACCATGAATCGTGCTATTAATGTCTTGCTTTTCTCTTCCGATCCTTTTGTTGCATACTTACACATTGCTTATGTATTGTCTGTTGTTTGGCTTGTGCATAGAGATGCCGTCGTATGTCGTGTACAAGGGTAAGGTTCCCGGAGTCTACGATGACTGGGAGGAGTGTCGGAGACAGGTTCACCGTTTTAGCGGTAACAGTTACAAAGGGTACACCACTAGGGCGGAGGCCGAATCTAGATACGCCCGCTATCTAGCGGGAGAGAGGAGGGAGCGTTGGAGGAACCGGATGAAGACCAGTTTGATCGCGATGATGCTCATCGTGATGACCACAGCTCTCTTCTATGTGATGGTAGTTTAGATGATCGATATCGACTTGTAATGTGAAGGCAAACTCGATACTCGCGGTCTTGAGACTTGTAATGTTTTATCTTTGTCCGGTCTTTTGAATCCGGAGACTAATATGATGAATTGTAATCGGAGACTAATCTTCTATTGTATTTGATGAATCTGATGTTGCTGTGTGCTGTTGTCTATATTCTATGCAATAATATATTTTGTAACCTGTGCAAAAATCAGAAAAGCAAAAAAAATAAAACCTAATATTCATACTAATGGCGCACCACACAAGACACTAATGGCGCACTGTGATCATCACACTAATGGCGCATTAGCTGCTGGTGCGCCATTAGAATGACAAAGCACATTTGTACATATGGCCCCTGGGAGGCATTCTAATGGCGCACTGTAGGCTATACTAATGGCGCACTACGCGGTGCACCATTAGAACACCAGATACTAATGGCGCACCAGTAGTGCGCCATTAGAATTTAATTCTAATGGCGTGATGCCAGTGGCGCACCAGTAGTGCGCCATTAGAAGGCAAATTCGGTGCGCCACTAGCATGCCTTTTCGTAGTAGTGATTATGGAACGAGTAAAGAGACTTGCTGGTAACGAGATTGAACTAGGTATTGAGATACCGACGATCAAATCTCGGGCAAGTAACATACTGATGACAAAGGGAACAACGTATGTTGTTATGCGGTTTGACCGATAAAGATCTTCGTAGAATATGTAGGAGCCAATATGAACATCCAGGTTCCGCTATCGGTTATTGACCAGAGACGTGTCTCGATCATGTCTACATAGTTCTCGAACCTATATGAGTTTATGTGATTTGATGTACCGAAGGTAGTTCGGAGTCCCGGATGAGATCAGGGACATGACGAGGAGTCTCGAATTGGTCGAGACGTAAAGATCGATATATTCTATGACTATATTCAGACATCGGAAAGGTTCCGAGTGATTTGGATATTTTTCGGAGTACCGGAGAGTTACGGGATTACGAGGAAGAAGTATTGGGCCTCATGGGCCAAGTGGTGGAACAGAGGAGGCAGGGCGCGCGGCCCCCTTAGCCCAAACCGAATTGGACTAGGGGGCCGGCCCCCCTTTCCTCCTTTCCTCCCTCTCCTTCCTTCTCCCCTTCCCCCTTCCTTTCGTCCTCCTAGTAGGAGTAGGAAAGGGGAGTCCTACTCCTACTAGGAGGAGGACTCCTCCTCCTGGCGTGCCCTGCAGGGGCCGGCCGGCCTCCCCCCTTGCTCCTTTATATACGGGGGCAGGGGCACCCTAGAACACACAAGTTGATTGTTCCAAGCCGTGTGCGGTGCCCCCCTTCACCATAATCCACCTCGATCATATCGTAGCGGTGCTTAGGTGAAGCCCTGCGTCGGTAGCAACATCATCACCGTCATCACACCGTCGTGCTAACAGAACTCTCCCATGAAGCTTTGTTGGATCGGAGTTCGTGGGACGTCATCGAGCTGAACGTGTGCTGAACTCGGAGGTGCCGTGCGTTCGGTACTTGGATCGGTCGAATCGTGAAGACGTTCGACTACATCAACCACGTTCTCATAACGCTTCCGCTTACGGTCTACGAGGGTACGTGGACGACACTCTCCCCTCTCGTTGCTATGCATCACCATGATCTTGCGTGTGCGTAGGAATTTTTTTGAAATTACTGCGTTCCCCAACAGTTTTTGGTGGTCGCCCCCTCCTCCTTGGAAGACTATACATGCATAGATCATGAGGTGCCAAAACCTATCTGAGATGACATGTAGAGTGATAGGTGCTTAAATTTTTTCCCCGAATTTTAAAATGTTCAGTATTTTTCAAAGAACAAATTGAAAAAAAGTTCACAAAAATTTCCTACACTTATTTTTGTATGAATTAAAGATATTCAGATTCTTCTAAAATGATGACAAATCTTAGAATATATTATTTTAAAAACATGAACGATAATTGAACAATTAAATTACAAAAAGAAAAAACAGCCATCATTGATGATTGTTACCACTTGGCAGGTGAGTTTAGTTCAATTAGGTTTGAATTCTGTCCTAGAGAAGAAAATGTTATTGCTCATGGATTAACGAGTGTAGCTAGATCTAAATTATGTAGTGAGTGGATTGAAATTGCTCCTAATGAGCTTCTTCCTCTTTTACTTAGAGATGTAAGTGTTATCACCAATGAAAAAAGAGGGAGTTTTAGTTGTTAAAAAAGCAGAAAAGACACACATTAAAATCCTTAATGAAAAAAAGAACGAAATAAAATAAAATAATAACCGGTGCAATATAGTGGGATGGCCCAAAAGTGTTTTGACGGGGTGCGCGGTGGTCACTATCCCCTTACCTAGGCCGAATACCAAACTAGAAGCACAACGGTTGCAACTACAAACTAAACCCTCAACCGAGCGCGTCTTAGGAGAAGAGATCAAAAACTATTTGACTCGTTGTTCATATATGCTCTATTAGCTATGATGTCAGTTTCTTCTTGTTGTGCGATCTAGGGAAGGGAAGAATTATTGATGCACTCCTTAGTCCTATGCACGATGGCTTACTGTGAATGGACTTTAGTGGATTCATGACTCATATGTTGTTACAGCAAAACCTAACGCTAGAAATTGTATATGCTTTCGATGACGAATTCATTATTATAGGTGGACTTCACAAAGCTAGCAACAGCACTCTGGACGATTTCGTCTGCACATTTATGAAGGTCAACACCAAAGTCCCATGTCTATTCGCATGTTCATCAATAGATTCTTGTCAAATCTTGAGATATCAAACTCCGTGAAGATTCAGACACACCTGGGGACTATGCAAAGAGCTTAGGTTAGAGCATGGATCCCACCTTCTAGTGGACTGTTAAAATCCCCCATGATGGGGCAATGATGAGAATTGATTAGAGAGGTGTTATTTGCCATGATGACATGGGATTTACTTCGGATCTTCGGTACTTGTCCTCCCTGGGATGATTGATCCGGCTACACTTAAAGCCCTTGCTTGTCGCGGAGCACTAGTAGATCTTATGGTTCAGCGGACGAAGCTAGCACCAGATTGTACATCAGTGCTGGCTGATATTAATATTGGCACGCTTGGACCCATCATCGGTCATTAAGGAGATTAACGAGACGAAGAAAGAGTTTGAGTCCTACTCTTTTGTTCATGTGGGTTGCTCCTCCAATATGGAGACACACCATCTAGCGAAACATGATTTCCAGTTATCTGAGGGTTGCCGCCTGTGGCTTATTTACTCACATGATACGTTTGTAATTCCTGTAAATGTGTTACTTGATCAATAAAGTAAAGCATGTTCCCAATTTTCTAAATAAAAACAAATATCATTACAGGTGTTTTTTTATGATGGTCATTAGAGGTGTTTTGTTTACATCAAAGTACTCTTTATTGGAAGGTGATCACCATAATATCTTTTACAAGAGTATCAACAATCTACGGGTTGATCTTCCATCCACCCCGCACTCACCTTACTTCTAGCTAGTTTTGGTAAATCATGGGCAGCACAATTAACCTCTCTAGAAGCATGCTAAAAAATAAATACGGTAAGTCATATGCAAAGTGATATATATCATCAAAAACTGCTCGTCGGTAAATTGAAAGAACGACCTTTATTCTTTGTTATCTCTATCATCTCGATGTTGTCAGAGTTGACCTCCATGCGATTATAGCTGTCTGTAGTTGCCAAATTGAGACCAAACTGTAAGGCCGGTGCCTAGGCGCGCATCTCCGCACCAATTGATTTCCCCGTTTTTTGCCATGATGCATCTACCATTCGAGTCTCTGATGACAGTGTCATACGAGCCCTTAAGTAAGTCTAGGTCAAAAGTGGCATCCACGTTTAGCTTCAAATAGTTGCGGGCCTCTTGAGAGAAAGTTGTGCATGTATTTCTCCCTCTTCAAAAAAAAAGCCTCACCTTCATCTCAAAATTTTAGAAAAACTTTCTCGCAACACGTGGGCACCAACATCCATCTCAAAAAGAAATATGAAAAGTCTAAAAGAATTGTCAAAATGAAAAATAAAAAAGTCTCACTTCCATCTTTCAAAAATAATCCTCAAACAAAATTTTAATAGAAAAAAAGTTTCACTTTCATCTTTCAAAAATATTATCCAAAAAATAAAAAAGTTTCTCGCCTCGGCCAACCAGCATGGGCCACGTGGCCATGTTGGTTGGCCACCCTTCACCCACACATTAATGTGTTTATAATTAGAGGTGTTGTTATAGCTGTTAGCTCTAATCTTGATCGACTCGTGGAGCCGAGTCGTCGCGCGGAACAGGCAACCAACAGTAGCGGCATGCAAGGAGATCACGCTGAGTCCGTTGCTCGGGCGTGTGGACTAGCTGTTTGTGCGGCTGTACCTGCGTGCTATTGTGGACGAGTCATGTGGCTGTTGGAAAGGCCATGCTAACTGCTAGACGTGTGCTTGTATGGGCATGTACAATGATTGATAAGACGGTTTTATTTTAAGTCTTGCATATAATTTAGATATGACAAGCAAAATTGTCTATAATGGGTTGTCTTTTAGCCTTATGTTCAATAATTAGTCATTCCTAAAAATATGGTGAAAGATATTGTGCTAAGAGTTGTCTTCTCTTAAATAAAAGAAGACAAGCCTTTTTTTAGGCTAGTCATAGTGGGAGTAACTTAGCTAGTAACATAACACATTTTGAGACAAGTTTGCTTATGTGACACCTAGTTAATGAGGAGAGAGGTGTTTGGAGTAACATATTATGTTACCATCACATAGCGCTTCTCAAGAAATGTTGAGTCTATAAGCTAATAAATGCAACCATATATGATACTATTTTTATGACACTTTGCACTATGAAAGTAGTAACATAGACTAGTGTCATATGTATGACATTAGTCTAAGTTACTCCCCACTATGACCAGACTTATGAGTTCTTTCTCCTTCACATTATCATTTATCCTACGTGACACTCCAAAGATAGTATCATTGTATATGCCTTTAGTGGCCGGTTGTGGTGTCCGGGCCATGCGCGCATGCATGGGTTAGGGCATCTCGAGCCGCGCCCCCAGGAAGGCCTTCCCAGGCGATTTTTTCGCGCCGGCGCCGAAAAAACGGCCCAGTCGCGCCCCCGGGAGCCCGATTTTTGTCGGCTTGAGCCGAAAACAGTGCCGGCGGACCCAGGCCGAACCCGGCGCGTTGGGGGCGCCCGGGGGCGCCGGGGCGAGCTGTTTCGGCGCGAAAAAGCCGCGGGCCAGCCGCGTCAGCGACTCGGCGCCTTGTCTTCCCCCAACGCCCTCGGTTCCCGCGGGGAATCAATGGCAAGGCTGCCGCCGGTCAGCCTTGCCATTGATTCCTCACGGGCGGCGCGTCACGGGACGGCGCGCCGACGCCTCCCCTCCCTCGCACGCGTACACACGGGCGCGGCGCAGCTATAAAAGCCGGTGGCCTCCACTCGCCTGTGCCCACACCAGCCCCGCCCCTCGCCACCGTCCAGCCCCTCCCTCTTCCTACCTCTCCCGAGCGCCGCCACCCAGCCCCTCCCTCTACCTCTCCCGAGCCCGCCCAGCCCCGCCGTCGCCATGGCAGAACGCTTCCCCAGAGACGAGGCGGCGGCCAACGGCTTCGGCCGCCGTTCGCTCCACGAACAGGAGTCCTGGCTCCTGTTCCAGGCGAACATCCCGGCGCCGCCGAACATGCGCGCCGGGCCAACGGGGTGGAGACTTAGCGCCGGGGGAGTGCCCATTCCCCCGTTGCCCGACGCCGCGGCGAAGCCGAAGTACTTCGCTGAGGAAGTCGAGGTCGTGCGCGCTTCCCTCACCAACGCGCAACTCTCCCTCCCCCAGTACGCCGCCGACAACCTCCGCGCTTCGTCAAGCCAAAGACGGAGCCGGGGCTGGCGCCGGTGAAGGCGGAGCCGGGGCTGGCGCCGGTGAAGGCGGAGTTCGAGGACGACGACGCGGCCCTAGAATGGGCGCGCCAGGACTCCATTGTGATGGAGAAGGCGCGCCGGGAGAAGGAGAAGGAGTGCCAGTGCGCCGCCCAACGCCGCTTCGAGGAGCGTCGACGCGGCCGCGATGAAGGCGGGGTCGTCGTCTTATGCGACAGCGACGACGACGACGACGCGCCGCCGCCAGTCCGCCATGGCGACGCCGGGCAGGGGTCCAGCAGGGGTGCCCGCGTCAAGGAGGAGAAGGCCGACGACGACGTTGGTGGCGACGGCGGCGACGACTTCAGCCCCTTTCTTTTTTCAGATTAGGTTAATGTAATGAAAATGCGCGAATTTCGCCAAAATTTGCCATGTTTGGCCGAAATTTAACTAGTTTTTATCATAACTTCGCCGAACTGTCCTTTTTTTTAATACGCGCCTGGGGGCGGCCCTGGGGGCCGACGGCTGTGGACCGACTCGCCCCCAGGGCCATTTTTTGCGCCGGCTCACCCCCAGGCGGCGCTTTTTGACGCCCCTGGGGGCCAACGGCTGAAGATGCCCTTAGTGGCCGGGTCTTGCGTGACTGCGTGATTGTGCTGGTGTGTGTGCTAGCCTGAGTACGTTAGATATGGTCGGCACACTGTACTATAGTTCAACATTAAACATCGGGTACTTTTTAACATAGTCTATTCATAAAGTCTCGCTAACGTACTACAAACAAAGATGGTACTTAACCTAGTTCGGACCAAAAGAGCTTCCATGCGCGCACTGCCCTAAACACTCGACAAGTACTCAACAAGCGTGGCGTGTGCCATCCTGGAAGGACGCTTATAGGCGCCGGCGCACCGGGCCGGTCGGACCAGCGCCGTACGATCTAGATATTAGGAGCCACACGATTTCCTCTTCCTCCTCTGGACGTCTCTCTTCTATTAGAAAAAAAATCCCCAGGCGCCGCCATGGACGACGAGGCGCGGGTCTTGAAGCACCTCCTCACGCGTCTCCCCTGCCGTTGCCCTTGCCGCCGTCGTCGTCGCCGGTCGCCGCCGTCGTCGTTGCCGATCGCCGCCGTCGCCGCCGTCGTCATCGCCGATCGCCGCCGTCGCCTCCTGGGTTTCTCTCTAGCAAACATGCGCCTGCGGTTGCAGCTCCCGTGGCGACGATTGCAGCTCCGGTGAGCGGGTCGGCGTCTGTGGTGGTGCCGGTCGTAGCTCCGGTGATGGTCACCGGTCGCAGCTCCGGGGCCGGTCGCCGGTAACAGCACGATCCATGCAACAACTGGACATGCACGCTGGACACCCAGGAAGACATCGCCGTTTGAATGGACGTAGCAAAAAGCATCACTGGTCATAACAAAAATGACAGACGGTTGCAGCAGATCGTGGTCGCCGCCGTCGCAAGGTCGTAGCCCGCCTTGTTGGATGTAGCAAAAAAGATCGCCGGTGGTAGCAAAATCGAACTACGGTTGAATCTTTATTATCTACGGTTGAAGCTTTTTCCGTGGTAGGTTGCAACTTTTTGGTGAAAAAACTTGTCATCATCGTCGGTGGTCGTATCTCATATTCTCATCATTGTATTGTCGCCGGCGAAAAAAATGGATGTAGCAAAAACTGTTGCTCAATATACCAAAAATATATTACAGTTGCAGCAAAAAAGTCATTGCCGCTGTCGTCGGGTCGCAGCTAAGCCTGAACATCTGTAGCAAAAAATGAAAACATTGTAGCAAAAAGTGACATCGGTTGCAGCAAAAACACGAGGTCGATTGTGCATTGCAGCAAATCGTGACACCGGTGGTAGCAAAATGCGATGCCGTTTGTAGCAAATTTCGATGCCGGTTGAAGCATGTAGCAAAAATAACAAACGTTGATTGTTTTCTCGGAGGAGCGTCGCCCCATCCTCGCCGTCCTGAGGTCACCATGCTCGCCGTCTCATGGTCGATTGCAGCCTCCCCGGGCACCGGGTGCAGCCTCTTCCCAGACCTTGCCTCGCAGCCCCGAGCCCAAGGGGGTGCGACCTGTGCGCTTGCACAGGGCCTCCCGTTTTCAAGGGCCCCCGCAAAAAAATTTACGCAGTAGTACTACTCCTTTGTACTCCCTTCATTCCAAAATATAGTGTGCCCGTGCTTCTCGAGGTCTAATTTTGACCATAAATTTAACCAACGAGACCAACTGTGGTGGGAGAAAAAATTATATAATTGAAAACTTCATTCGAATACAAATTCACTGATATAATTTTTGCTCCCGCCGCAATCGGTCTTTGGTACTTAAATTTACGGTCAAAGTTGAAGCACGTGGATAGAGGAAGCACTACATTGTGGAATGGAGGGAGTATAGAACTATAGATGGGCCTCTTCAGACTTCAGTCTTCAATGTGGATCTCTGTTGCCATCGGAGTAAGGCCTCATCCATCGCTAGATTCGATCGAGACGAGCGAAAGGACGAGGAGTTCCTTCATCTGGAGCTGGGGAAACTTCGTCTGCAGCTGGCGGCCATCGCTCCACGCGGCAGGTTAGGGCTCCTGACTCCTCTCCAATCCTCTTTCCTTGGTGTTGAAACCAGGGTCGAGATGTTCAGTACAACAGTTCCAATTCGACGAGGTAGATCCTTTTCACGAGTAAGGGGACAGGACGTGGGAGGGCAGGATCGGCCGAAGAGTAGCCAGCAGAGAGGACCTCATTCATCTGAATCTGAAATCTAAAGCAAGGAAAGTTCAGGCCAACTTTCTATCTGGAAATTTTAATCGTCTTCGCGTCAATAATCGGTGATTTTGTGATCCTTTGACTTTGTTTCGCTTTCTGCCTGCTATTTAGTGGTACTAATTTTTTTTAATTTTATTCTTTTCATCTATGAAGCGTTTAGTATTGCAAGATACAAGTATTAAGTCATGTCTTCATTTAAAAAAAATGAATCTGGTTACCAAAAGCGTTTGAAGAAACAAAAAATAGGTATGTAAAATATTGTGATCTTTATATTATTATAGTTATATGTTTACGTAGGTTTTTTCTTAGTAAGATAGGGCCCATTTTAGAGTTTTGCACCGGGCCTCCGATTTTGTCGGCTCGGCCCTGTCTCCAACGTGATAGCAGGCACCACGGAAACCTCCCAAGACAGATGGACCGAACGGGACGAAAGGTCCACCCCTCGAGCAAGCCATCCGGGCCTCCTGGCCGTCCGTTGTCAGGTGACTTGCCATGGGAGCCTATCGGGGCCGACGTGAGCCGTCCGATGCTTTATAAAAGTAATGATTGGAGGCAGACAAGGAGTGTCATTAGTGGATACATGTAGCACAAGATAGATAGATAGATAGATAGATAGATAGAGAGAGAGAGAGAGAGTATCAACAATCTTCATGGGTGGATATTCCATCCACCCCACACTCACCTTACGTCTACCTAGTTTGGATAAATCATGGGCAGCACAATTAACCTCTCTAGAAGCATGCTAAAAAACAATATACGATAAGTCACACAGAAGGTGATATATATCATAAAAACAGCCCGCCGATAGACCAGAAGAGTGACCTTCATTCTTCATTGTCTCTATCACCTCGATGTTGTCATAGTTGACCTCTATGCAATTACAGCCGACTGTAGTTGCCAAACTGATACCAAACAGTAAGGCCAGTGCCTTGTCCATAAGCGCATCTCCGCACCAATCAGTTTCCCATTTCCTGCCATGACGAATCTACTATTCGAGTCTTTGATTATTGCGTCATACGAGCCCTTGAGTAAGTCTGGGTAAAAAGCGGCATCCACGTTTAGCTTCAAATAGTTGCTCCTTGATCTTTCGCGGCCATGATGTCGCTTCCTAGTCACAAGTGGTTGGGGCCCGGCGTTGCGGGCCTCTTGAGAGGAAGTTATGTGCGTATTTTTCCCTCTTAATAAAAAAATAAAAAGCCTCACCTTCATCTCAAAATTTTAGAAAAACTTTCTCGCAACACGTGGACAAAATGTCCATCCCAAAAAGAAAAAGAACAAGGCTACAAAATTGTCAAAATTAAAAAGAAAAAAAATCCCACTTCCATCTTCCAAAAATAATCTCAAAAAACAAATTCTTAAAAGGAAAAAAGTCTCACTTTCATCTTTCAAAAATATTATCAGAAAAAAATGAAAAAGTTTCTAGTCACGGCCAACCAGCATGCGTCACCATGCTGGTTGGCCACCCTTCTCCCACATGTTAATGTGTTTACTAGCGATTGGGGGGCCACCCTGTGGGACCGCTTGAGAGTGAGAGGAAGCTAGGCGGTGACAGGTGGCAAGTGCCCCCGTTCACTTTCTTGTTTATACTATATAATTTTATGGCACCAGATTTAAAGTAACATGCTTGAGTAAGTGTAAAATGTGATGAATAAGTGAAACAGAAGTAATTTGGTACATCGGTGTATGAAAAAAACAAACTAATATAACATCATGAAAAGAAGGAAAGTTAGCACTGCCTAACGTGTATCAGAGTAATGCTAAGCAAGTCACGACAGTAACACATAGAACATATAAGAAGCATATCACTATTGTGAAAGAAAGACCACTAAGATGTAGTACCAGCATGGTGTTGCTTGTCTCCATTGGCTATAGACCAGATACCTGAAGCATAAAAATACTCAGAAAATTATGGTATAAGAAAGTTACCCAGCAATAGAAAAGCCCAGGAAGCCAAGCCTTGCCGCATTTCAACCAATGCAAAGGAGCAACAACCCGAAAATAGACACTTATCTCGCTGAATGACCATGACCAGAGCAAAATAAAGAATATCATTAAATCACACAGACAAGATTGAGCGTGCAAATCAGCCATCAGTGCTCTTGGATATGTGTGAGGAGACATCCTCTCACAGTTTAAACAATCTCTCTCACACTTGCATTCTTTATCTATTTCGTATAGGCCGGGATCTCACACCATCACACTCACCTTCTAGTATAGTTAAATACTCCATCCGTTCCATAATGTAGTGCGTATAATTATTCTTTTAAAGTCAAATTTTGCAAACTTCGACCATGTTTATAGAGAAAACCATTTATGTGTATAATACTAAATATACTAAATATGAAACTACATATTATGATGAGTCAAACGACATATGTTTGACATTATAGATGTAATTGTTTTTTCTCCACAAATTTGATCAAAGTTTGTAAGGTTTGACTTCTCAAAAAAAAATATGCATGAAATTATAGAACGGAGGGAGTAGATCCTCTAATCGTAACCCTATTTTTCTTTTAGTTGTTTGGATTGCTTACCACATGTGTCACATGGTAATCGTAAGCCTATTTGTTAGAACTGTGGCATCTTCTTTACATGACATCATCTGAATCTAAATTAACAGCTGGACGGAAAGTCAAATGGAGACATTTACGGTGGAGGTGGTGGAATCAATCCTTGCTGATCAGAGCCATATACAAGTTAAAAGAGAGATGTCTATGGTGGAACCAAGCAACGTGTGCACACACAAGACGGTCGCTGATGGCGGCTTGAAGCTACGTTGGTATTTCCTCAAAGAGGAAGGGATGATGCAGCACAGTAGCGGTAGGTATTTCCCTCAGATATGAAACCAAGATTATTGAACCAGTAGGACAACCAAGCAACACAACGTAAACAACACATGCACACAAATAACAAATACTCGCAATCCGACGTGTAAAAGGGGTTGTCAATCCCTTTCTGATAGCGGCGCCCTAAGATAGGCAAACGAGCGTGAATAAAATTGTAGTAGATTGATAGATCAAACGTCAAATAAAATAAATAAGAATAAAACGCAACAAGGTATTTTTGTATTTTTGGTTTAATAGATCTGAAAATAAAAGTAAAGAAAAAGTAGATCGCAAAGGCAAATAATATGAGAAAGAGACCCGGGGGCCGTAGGTTTCTCTAGTGGCTTCTCTCAAAAAATAGCAAACGGTGGGTAAACAAATTACTGTTGGGCAATTGATAGAACTTCAAATAATTATGACGATATCCAGGCAATGATCATTACATAGCCATCATGTCCAAGATTAGTAGACCGACTCCTGCCTGCATCTATTACTATTACTTCATACATCGACCGCTATCCAGCATGCATCTAGTGTATTAAGTTCATGGAGAAACGGAGTAATGTAATAAGAACGATGACATGATGTAGACAAAATCTATTTATGTAGAAATAGACCCCATCATTTTATCCTTAGTAGCAACGGTACATACGTCCTTCTGTCACTCGGATCAAGCACCATGAGATCGAATCCACCACAAAGCACCTCTTTCCATTGCAAAATAAATAGATCAAGTTGGCCAAACAAAACTCAAATATCAAAGAAGAAATACGAGGCTATAAGCAATCATACATATAAAAGATCAAAGAAACTGAAATAAGTTTCATGGATATAAAAAGATAGATATGATCATAAAGTCAAAGTTTATTGGATCCCAACAAAAACATCGCAAAAAGAGTTACATCAGATGGATCTCCAAGAGACCATTGTATTTAGAATCAAACGAGAGAGAGGAAGCCATCTAGTTACTAACTACGGCCCGAAGGTCTACAAAGAACTACTCACGCATCATCGGAGAGGCACCAATGAAAGTGGTGAACCCCTCCGTGATGGTGTCTAGATTGGATCTGATGGTTCTAGACTCTCCGGCGGCTGGAATTGATTTTAGTCGACTCCCCTAGGGTTTCTGGAATATTATTGTATTTATAGAGCAAAGAGGCGGTTCGGGGGGCACCCGAGGTGGGCACAACCCACCAAGGCGCGCCTGGGCCTCTTGGCATGCCCTGGTGGGTTGTGCTCCCCTCGGAGCACCCCCAGGCACTGCCTTGGTCCATTGGGTGTCTTCTGTTCCAAAAAATCTTCGTAAAGGTTCGTTGCATTTGGACTCCGTTTGGTATTGATTTCCTGCAATGTAAAAAACATGCAAAAAACAACAACTGGCACTTGGCACTATGTCAATAGGTTAGTACCAAAAAAGATATAAAATTACTATAAAATTATTATAAAACATCCAAAATTGATAATATAACAGCATGTTACAATCAAAAATTATAGATACGTTGGAGACGTATCAGTCGTATACGGGCGTCAGATCTAATTAGTACTCATATATACGAGAAAGAAGAACATTGAGACATCTAGCTGGACGAGTGTACGCAGTGTTTGGTGGGTATGCTCTTGTAGTAGCAGTAACTGGCTTAGCATTCTAGGGACGTATGTTCTTCGTGCACCCTGCCATTTATTGCTGCCGTCTCACTCTTTTTTGGTGGTTTAGTTGCTACTCGCCAAATGCACATGAAAATGAAGCTGAGAATCAGAGAGATCTCTTTTGATATTTCAAACAGGAATTCACCAGTCATAGGAACGCAGAGCGCAGATAAACAAAGTACTCCTTCCCGAGCTTGTTGAGGCCGAGGATTTGGAGGCGCCACGCATGATGTCATCGCTGAATGGAATGGCATGGTGGCGGCGGCCGCGCCCGAGCAGAACCCTCCGAACGCAGGAAGACCCAATAACATCACGGAACGGAAGCATCAATGGAGGGAGACAAATGGAGGAAACAGACTATAGAGCAGACCTGTACATGAAGAAGATGTCACGGTTGCTGGCGAATCCAACTCCACCTCCAGCTGCCACCGCGCTCAAGAGGTCATCCTTCACGCTGGAGCTGACAAACCGGGTCAATGCACGGACCGCTCCCGCCCCGGCCCTGCAAGGCGGTGCCGCTACCGTGGGCGAAGGAGGAGCCCATCGACGGTGCAGATCCCCGATGGTCGGATCCATAGGTGGAAGTCCCTGCCAGCGTAGAGAAGGTGATGGGAGGAAGGAGAGGGCGGCGGGCGACGGTGGGATAGAGGAGCGGCGAGGTTGGCGGCCGCCTTCGAGCATAAATGGGGGAAGAGTGATGGAGACAAGGACGTTGGCGTATGATGCGGGGTAACTTAGTAGGGGAAGGAAACGAAGTTGCGTGGAAATTCAGTCACCCAATCCTCGAGCACGTCCACAACCTAAGTTTATTCTCTACACGAGAAACAGTATCTCCACCGAGCACTGCTTGTCACGTGGACCATGTGAGCGGACGCCCCTTCCCCAGACGTTAATGTGTTCGATAAGTAGAGGTGTTGTTATCGCTTCAAAACAAATAGAGGTGTTGTTATTTTTGGTTCATATATATACAGCACAGGCCACATCGAACAACAATCAAGCCACGGTCCAATACGATATCCTCTGCCACATGCAGATAAAAAAAACTCCTCGCTGATATCACTTTCTATTTCATGAACGCACGCAATATACACCCGTAGCCCTAGGCAACTAAACACACGATGCAGTGTATACTAATTAGTAATTAAAGCTACGAATTTTTGTCATGGCAACAGGTCTCCAGCTGGTGTCGCAGCCTCCTCATCTCCTCCGACATTCTCCTCATCTCCTCCTCGTGCCGACCGATGGTGTGGAAGGCCAACATGGTCTTGCCCAGCGGTATGCCCACCGCCGCGCTGATCAACCACACGCCGGTGGTCCAAACCACCAATTTGGGTATCTCCAGCGGAAGACATGATATATATGGATCATCATTCTCGTCGTTAAATGTTACTCCCTTCATTTTTATTTAGTCCGTGTATTAGCTTTGATCGAAGTCAAGTTTTGTAAACTTTGATAAAGTTTACACACAAAAATATTAACATATACAATAACAAATCAATACCATTAGATTCATTATTGAATGGACTTCCACATCATATAGATTTGTTAAGGTAATTGTTTACATATTTTTCTATAAACTTGGTGAAACTTTATAAAATTTAACTTCAGTCAAACCTAATATGCAAAGTAAATAAAAACGGAGGGAGTAGCCTAATTAACCTCCATGCACATGCATGCAAGTGCTAATTAAATAGTATACATCAGATCGATCGATAGTATACATCAACGGAGGGAGTGGCCTGAAGGAGCTAGCTGCAGCTAGGGCTTGCTAGCTTGGGTCGATGGAGAGATCGATTAGCGGACGTGCTGGGGCTACGAGTTTTTGGTTTTCTGATGATCGGCTTGGGCCTTCGAGTTTCGATGGAGCGAGCGATAGATTATTCAAAGGTATAACGTTGCCAGGTTGATCGACCCTATATGTAGGTGCACCGTCGACCGATGTTGAGCAACAGATTCCTTCTTGGAGTCGGAGGAGGACCCAAACAAAGCACAAGTCCGTATGGCGTATTGTTTCGGTGTCCGGACGTGACACCTACACGTGTTAACTCAATAATGTTTCAGCCTTATTCACATGAGTTTCTAGAGGAACAAGCTCAATCTTAATACAATTTATCTTTTTTCTGTTTCTCTTAAATAAGGCAACATATGCATTTCAAACTTTGCAGGAGAACAAAACATCATATAACTACAATGTGAGTCGCCGGTCCGCCTTGTCTCCCGTGTCCCTAGAGTCATGGAGGCGCGGTGGATCCCGGCCTTTGCCGATGGGAGGGCTTCGTTTTTAGATGCTTCTTTTAGTTTTGTAGGGCTTGTGTCCGGCTCAGAAAGATGAGACGGCGGCGTCTCCCTGAAGATGGAATAAACTTCTCTCCGCCTAGCCCATGTTTCGGTGGTCTGTGTAGCACCGTCGAAGGGTGTGTGGAGGTGAATCTTCGGCTGACCCTGGAGGATTTGGTCAGTGGTTGTCTTTCGTGGATCTACTTGTATCCGATTTACGTTCGTGTGTCTTCAGATTGGATCCTTCCGATCTACGTGTCTCTTCATCAGTGATGGTTACTGTTTTGGTGTGCTTGCCCAATGTGGTCTTAACAGGATGACTTACCAACTTCTACTACAACAAGATTTGTCCCCCTCTATTGAGGGGCGATGATGGCGGTGCACCTTGGGTTCGCTTCAGTGCTTGTAGTCGTCATTAGGTGATCGATAAATCTAGATGTAATTTTTATTATTTCTGGTGTTTTGTTGTATTATCATGATTAAAGATGAATATACTGAAGTTTTCCTGCCAAAAAATACTTTTGGATTTTTTGGTGCAGCTTAAATACATTAAACATTGTTTTTTTACTCACAAAATAAGTCTTGTGTTTGTATATTTATGCTAGACCAGAAAATCAAATAAAAACATGCATTTGTAGTTCTAAAGTTTTCTTGACCTGCAAAAGACAAACTTTCATGTAGTAAGTTAAGTGGAAGCACAAATTTCAAGGCAATGACGGAGGGTAAGGATTATGGGTACAATGCACTTCGGCTTAGGAAAAGCACTCTAGTCTGATTTTTTTTTTCTTCTGCAGTCGCTCGGACTAAGCTTCGGAATGTGAGGGCTTTCACGGGTGAGACGGCCCCCACTCCCTTCAACCGGTCGTGAGGTGATAGAGGGTGGGGGAACCCTGGGCCTCCATGCTCCACGGGTAGGAAGAGTTGTTGGTTAGGTAAGTCATGGTATTTCAAGGATGCCGATTTAGCGGTCCAACGCCCCTTTGGGGGCGGCAACTAGCCGTCGGGGAAGTTCCGCCGGCCGGCGGCGCCGTACAAGTGCACCAACTTGACGGGTGGTAGCTAGCGGCGCCAGTAGGATCAAGTCAGAGGAGGAGGCCAGCGGTGGTGGACTTCGACGGCGCGGTAGGATTTGGGCGGTCGAGCTCGAAGAAGAGTCACACATGCGGTTTACACAACGGCTCCGTGGGCGAGTGTATTTACTCCTTGGTGGCCATGAGAAGTAAATTTGTCACTTCCTTATACGGTTTAGGAGTTTAGCTAGATCCTGGTTAGAGAAGTAAACCCGAAATTTTACTCCTCTAACCGATTTTAAGGAATTGGCTTGAAGTGCCCTTAGGTTGGCTTAGGCCAACCGGTTGCTATGTATATAGTCCTATGATATGTTGTAAAAACGTCTTGTATTGTGAGATGAAGGGTACACAACAGGTCTTCTAAGATTTGAACCGTGTGGAGGAAAAAGGGAAACACTAGTAGAAAACAGGGCTTTGGTTCGAGCCTGCCAAGCCCATTAGTCCCGGTTCAGTCACGAACCGGGACCCATGGGGGGCATACGTCCCGGTTCGTGCGCCTAGGGGCCCGGCCGGGCCTTGGGAGGCATTTGTTCCAGTTTATGTGGACCCATTTATCCCCGTTCTAGGCACGAACCGGGACCAATGAGCCTCGATCCTAGCCCACAGCCATTGGTCCCGGTTCGTGCCTAGAACCGGGATAGAAGGGGGGCCTTTGAAAGTGTGTTATATCGACTAGAGGGGGGTGAATAGGCGATTTTTATGAATTCTTCACTGAGGAATTTGCCGGTGAGGAAATTCTTAGTGAAGAACTACTAGCTGCGGAATAAGTACTCAGAAGTAAACATAAGTGAAGATACGCATAGTCATCATGATGAAATGAGGACAAACACAGAGTACTGAAAGCGTAAACACAGGATAACACAGAATAAAGACAAACAGACTGAAGAGATTGAACTGAGGAAATTGAGAAAATCTTCAGTCAAAGTCTTCAAGCACAGATATGAACAAGCACACAACACAGTTATGAGGAAATGAAAGAGTTGAGGAAATAGAACCAATAAGCTTAGTGAAGACGATTTGGTAGACCAGTTCCAACTGCTGTCTCAGTTGTACGTCTGGTTGGAGCGGCTGAGTATTTAAACTCGAAGACACACAGTCCCGGACACCCAGTCCTGAACACGCAGCTCAGGACACCAAGTCTTCACCGTATTCTCCTTGAGCTAAGGTCACACAGACCTCGCTCAATCACTCATAGTAAGTCTTCAGGCGACTTCCAAACCTTCACAAACTTGGTCACTCGGCGATCCACAATTCCTCTTGGACGCTCTAGACCATGACGCTTAACCGTCTGGAAGAAGCACAGTCTTCAAAGGTAACAAGCGTCGAATCACGGAGGATCAATCTCTTCAGTGATGCTCAATCACTTGGGGTTTGTAGGTGTTTGGGTTTAGGTTTTCCTCACTTGATGATTTTCGCTCAAAGTCCTCGGAGGATGGGTTGCTCTCAAATGACAAGTGTCAGTTTCTCTCGGGGTAGCCAACCAGCTAGTGGTTGTAGGGGGCGGCTATTTATAGCCTAGGGAGCAGCCCGACATGATAAGACATAAATGCCCTTCAATGATATGACCATTAGGAGGATAGATATTTTGGGACAGCTGGCGCATAGAACAACAACGGTCGGAATTTTGAGTAGCAAAATCCTCAGGGCTATCATGTTCCTCACTGTGTAGGCAATCCGCACTGGCGAATTCCTAACTCCTCAGTCAGAACAAATTTCTCAGTGACCAGAAGAACTTCGTCTCTGTCACTGAAGAATATGACTGAACTGTATGAGATTTCCAATGGCTTCACTCGAAGGGATTGGTAGGTGTAGGATTTGAGTTGAGCATCACATGGAAATTTTTCCTTAGTATTTCATCGACCCCCCTTTAACAGTACGGTGTTTCCTATGACTCAAGAAATAGAAAATGAAACTACGAAAACAAAAGTATTCACACTTCATGTTCCTCGAATGAATACCAAGTCTTCAAGGTCACACCAATTTCTTCACTTTCAATGCCTTCAGAAAGTCTTCAGAAATCCAAAGTCTTCAGTCGAAGAACTTCATTTTTAGGGGTCGACTTTCTCTGTAAATATCAAACTCCTCATAGTCTTATAGACCTGTGTACACTCACAAACGCATTAGTCCCTTAACCTATAAGTCTTCAATACACCAAAATCACTAAGGGGCACTAGATGCACTTACAATCTCCCCCTTTTTGGTGATTGATGACAATATAGGTTAAGTTTTCAACGGGGATAAACATATGAAGTGTAAATACGGATATTGACGAATTTGATTGCAAGATATAGAAAAACTCCCCCTGAATATGTGCATGGTGAGGTATTTGCTTTTGAAGCATTGCACACTTGAAGAGTAGAGTCATGGAGATCTCCCCCTATATCCTGTAATTCATACACGCATTTGACATATCATAATGAAGAATTTGAAATGCATGATGAAATATGGTGACTGATGTAATTCAGCATGTGTGCATTAGCATATATGAGGAATAAGCATGCAGAAAAACATATCAAAAGTATTAGAAGACCATCGGGTTTAAGTTTACAACTCGATCCAATAAAGTCTCAAAAGAACGAGAGTTGTAACTTAACAAAAAATGCCCATATAGAAAGACCCGCTTGAAGACTAACTCAAAACTCTCCCCCTTTATCATCAAATGACCAAAAGGATCGAATATGAGGACTAACGCCCCTGAAGAATATCAAGTTGATGAAGGAGCGCCAGCGTTGTTGGGGTCGTTTGTCGTGGAAGGGCTTGCCGCAGTGTCGTCCAAGTCTTCATTCTCATCGGTGTCGCGCGATGAAGAATATGAGCTGGCCACCAAGGAAGGAACCTTGACCTTCTTGAATTTCTTCGGTGGAGGTGCAGACCAGTCAAAATCTTCCTTGAGACCCATTTTCTTGAGATCTTCTTCACCATACAGATGTGACAGTATTGCCCAGGTGCGACCGAAAACTTCATGGAGGTAGTAATGGTTTTTCTTCACTGCATTGTGCGTAGCAGTCATGTTGTGAGGAAATGAACCAAACTGACGCTTAACCCATTTATGGTTTCGATCCACCTTCTGGTGAAGACTAACTAGAAGCTCACGGTCAGTCATCACACGAGGAGCAGTGGCTTGAGGAGTAGACTTGGGTGCATTGGCAGAGTCATGTGTGGCAGCGTCATCATTGGTGGAATAAGATGCAGCTTTGCAAAACTGACCATCCAATGGATGAATGCCTTCATCTATAATAGCTGGTGCCTTTCCCTTTTCATCAATTGAGGAATAGGTCCGCTTGAGGAGTTCAATTGGGGGCAAGTAGCTGAGGTGATTCTGAAAATCAGCTTTGTAGTTGAGTGAAGACCTTGTCCCAAGGAATATCATAATCCAAGGTGCATAAAGCTTCAGTTCAAACAGAGAAAGTGCAACATTTGCCAGAGTCCTCATGAAGAAATCGTGATAATTTACAGGAATGCCATGAACGATGTTGAATACCAGATTCTTCATGATGCCAACAATTTCCTCATCAGATTAGTCGTGGCCTTTGATGGGACTCATGGTCCTCGTTAGAATGCGATAGACAGTTCTGGGCACGTATAGTAATTACTTCACGAGGAATTTGGTTCGTGGGGCCTGACCTGGATTCAAAGGTTTCATCAGAACTTGCATGTAGTGATTTGTAAGCTCAGGTTCACTGTAAATGCAACGAGGTTCTTCAAGGGAAGGACTGAGTGGTAAGGCACGAAGCAATTCAGTAGCTGGTGCTGTGTAGTGTGTGTTCTGAGACATCCAGTCCAGCACCCATGAATTCACATCTTCAGAATCTCTTGTGATGTGGAGCGTCGCATAAAATTGAAGAATCAATTCTTCATTCCAATCACAAATGTCAGAGCAGAAATTTAACAGTCCAGCGTCATGAAGAACACTGAGGACTGCCATGAAGCACGGCAGAGATTCCGTATCCACGTGAGGAATGTGCTCATGGTAGAAGATTTTGTTTTTGTTGAACATCACTGAGGAATAGAAATTTGCTTGGCTGGTTGTCCAGAAATGCCTCTTCCTAATGCGAGCAGAGTCATAAGGGTTGTAGTCTGTGAAGAATACGTGCTCGCCGAAGAAATCATCAGCCTTGAATTTTTGCTTTCTGGAGAATGGATCCTTTGACTTGGGTAGAGGAGTGTCAGTGAGTTGTATCACGACCTCAGGAATCTCAATGACAGGTTCTTGAGGCTGAGGAATTTATGGTTCCTCTTCAGTGGCAGTCTGCGTCTTCAGATGTTCAGCAGCAGCAGTTTCTTCAGCACTAGTGACTGGAATTTCTTCACGTACAGATGAAGTGGGGTGAGTTTCTTCAGAGCCTATTTGAACAGTTTGTGTAGGGGACTGAGGTATTTGCTGCAATGGTGTGAACATTGGAGAGTTTGGATGCTGACTTTCCCAGAATTCATCACTCATCACTGGTGTGGAGTAGCCAACGTCCACATCTTCATCTTCCATTTCTTCAACGCCAGCCTCTTCAGCAGTGAACTGAGGCAAAGGCGAGGAAATGACAGGTGTTGAAGGGATCTCATCCACTTCAATTTCTTCATCCAACTGCTCTAACGAAACAGCAGAAGGAGTTTCTTCATCAGATCCGCTGGGGATCACATATTATTCATCAAAAGGAACAAGATCCTTTGATGGCATGGTAGAGAGAGGAACAACATCAATGAGATTTTCAAACGAGCTGGTCAAAGGCTTCATCTTCTTCGGAGCTGAAGAATCTGAAGTAGCTGATGCTTTCCTTTTCTTCACTGCTGCACACTTTGCAACCTTGGTTTTCTTCACATCTGATGCAGATGGAAGGATTGGAGTTGGTGTTGGCGCATGAGGAGCAGAGAAATCTGGTTGATTTTCTTCAGGCACAACTGTTGCAGTTGCCCTGATTTCTTCATCTTCTTCAGGCGCACAACTAGTGAATGCCCTGGCAATTTCTTCAGCGGCTGGTATGCAGTCATCAGCCATGGAACTCACATTTTCTTCAGCAGCCTGATTTCTTCAGCGGTGCTGGCATGTTCTTCACTCGGCTGAGCAGATGCTTCAGCCTAAGGAACTTCCTGTTGCGCTGGGGCTGCAACATTTAAGGTGAAGTTATCCGCAAGTTTCGCAAAATGCACCTTGGCTCCAAGCGAGTCAGCGCGGTATGCGTCAAATTCATCACTGAGTTTCTTGATCTCAGATTGAACAGCGACAAGTTCTTCAGTTGTCATAGAGACAACGGTTTTTCTTCAGATAGCGCTCCTTCTTGTACCGCGCTTTCTTGATCTGCCTGGCCTTCACATATTTCCATTTTTATTCTTGTATGAAGTGGGTCAGCATGTGACTTTGGCCAGGAGTCAGCTTGAAGTCAGGCATGGGAGTGTTGGGGTTCTTGTGCCAAACATCAATGTATTCGAGGATCAACTTTGGATCCAAAAGTAGTGGCACATCTGTTCCCTTGGCTCTTGCGGCCCTGACTTGCCTATCTCTGATGATTTCAGCAAGTTCATCATCATCAGCTTCGTCTACTTCAGACGGCACTTGGAAGGCGACCTGCTTCTTCTGAGGACTAGGGCGAGGACCTCGAGCAGTGGCCTTTGTCTTCAGTAGAGAGGGTCCCATTGAAGAATTTGGTGCAACTGAGGAACTAGCTGAATCTCCTGAGGCAATTGAGACGCATGTGGTCCTTTGACACATGGCGAGATGCACATGTGCAGAGGACTATGTCGGAGCAGCTGAGGACTTGTGAGGAGCTGAGGATTTGGGAGGAACAGGAGCTACATGAGAAGTTGACCTTGATGGCTTTGAAGATTCTGGCCGTGAGAGCATTGCTGAGGAACTTGGCCTTGAAACCACTGAAGGTGAAGCACTTGGCTTATGCGCAGGCTTCTTTGACATGGCCTTCTTAGGCTTGATAGAGGCCTCAGCGGCAGCAGCAGCAGCAGAGTCTTCGTTGAATTTCCTCACAGCTTCTTTGGCTTGTTTAGCCAACTTGGCTTGGCGCTTGGCCTATTCATCAGGATAATCCTCACCACGGTTGAGGCTGATGGGATCAGCTATTTGGCCAGGTGCCAATGGAGGTCTTGGGCATGGAGGATTGAGTGCGAATTTATTCATGTATTTGGGAGTGACATATCTGTACTCTCTCCACTCTCTAGCCCATCTCCTCTCTATCTTCTGAATGCGCACCTTGCGCTGATTTTTGTCTTCCTCAGGAGGTGTGCAGTACCCAGCATATATATCATCAGAGATCTCAAACGCTATGTTGACCTCAACCCTCTTTCCTCCTTTATGTGGTTTCTTACCGTCAACCATTTTCTTTAGTTGAGGAATTTGAACAATTGAATTCTCTGAAGAAATATGCAACTTTTCTTTGAGGAACGCTGCAAATGAGTTAAGTTGATGAGAACCTAGTGATTCAGCAGCTGACATGAGTACCTGTGAACAGAGTATAGTTGCGAGGAATTTCGAGAGGTCATATGCGTTCTCAGGAGGTTTTATAAAGAACAAGTTTGAGGAATTTGACCAGATAATTCTTGAATAATTTCACTAAGCGTTCTTAGTCCTAGGTTCCAGAGTTGTACAGATTAAAAATCCGCACAATTGAGAAATCTTGAAGAGAAATTCGCAGCTTAGAGAAATGAATCAAGAAGAAATGATATGAGAGGTGTTTTAGTGTGCGAAGATATGAAGAAAAACATCTTTGAAGATTTTGTAGGTAATCATTCGAATCAACGAGGGCAGTAAAAGTAACTCTTAATTACCCTGGACAAAGAACACGACGAACAGTGAGGTGGAGAAGTGATGTTCGTCTGTGTAGATCTTCCATGCCCTAACTCGGCGGAGGAAGACGGCTACGGCAGCGGCGGAGTGAAGATTTCCGCGGCCAGTGCGAGTATGGCGGTCACGAGGTCGAGGCAGTGAAGCTCTTACTCACCAGCGATGATGAAATAGCGGCGGCGCTAGGGTTTGAGAAGCTCGAGCTGGAGACAGGTCGAGCGGAGTAAAAGAAGTGAGGAAGGGGAAATGGGTATTTATAGCCATGATGAAAACCGCCAAAAGAAATTGGACGAACGTGCCCATGACCCTTCTCATTCGCTTGACATGTGTCACCCACGTAGTGAGAGGTGGAGATCGTGTGCGATCGTGGGTGAAAGGATAAGTACATCGTGGGATGCAGAACGGTTTGAGCAGCAAAGCCGAAAATTTAGATAAGATAGGTTTTAAAGTTTCATTCGCAATTTCTTCAGCTGACAAGGACACAGTGAAGATTTTGAACGAGTTTCAAATAGAACGCACATGAAGAATTTGTGAATAGATTGGGTTGAGTTTAGCATAGAGGGGGAAGGGTCCGATCGCATTCACTTAGCAGAAAAACCAACTTGAAGAATTAGCAATAAGTGAATGCTGTAGAGGATGTAAACTCATATATATATAGCCAATGAAGAAAAATGATGGAAACAGTGAAGACAATGCAAAGTTGAAGAATATGAACAACTGAGGAATTTCAACTTTTGGTGGTGGCATGACCCACCGTATAAGAATGATGATTTCAGACACCGCGTACAATTATTGTAGGGTTCTGAGAATCAATTCTTTGTTAATTTCTTCGCACTTAAAGTGTTATTATTCATTGATTGAAGAAAAACATTTCTTCATGTGTTGCACATCTAAGTCATCAATTTTGCATAAGTGTTAGGATGAGTGTCCTTTTCGAAGAACATTCGAAGATTCTAGGATATTTAGCTCACACCGCAACTTGCTAAATCTCTTCTCATCCAAGGGCTTTGTG
Source organism: Triticum aestivum (assembly GCF_018294505.1). Lineage (NCBI taxonomy): Eukaryota > Viridiplantae > Streptophyta > Magnoliopsida > Poales > Poaceae > Triticum > Triticum aestivum. The sequence continues at coordinate 747,507,365 of NC_057800.1, forward strand.
AAGATATCGGCTAGCTGTTCTTCAGTCTTCACATGCTCAATAGAAATGTCGCCCTTCAACACATGATCACGAAGCAAATGATGACGAATCTGAATCTGCTTTGTCTTCGAGTGCTGAACTGGGTTGTGAGCAATCTTGATGGCACTCTCATTGTCACAGAAGAGAGGTACATTCTTCATGTTGACGTCGTTGTCCCTGAGAGTTTGCTTCATCCATAGCAATTGAGCACAGCAAGAACCAGCGACAATGTACTCAGCTTCAGCAGTAGATAGTGATACGCAGTTCTGTTTCTTCGAGGACCAACAGACCAAAGATCGTCCGAGGAAATGACATGTACCAGATGTTGACTTGCGGTCCATACGATCACCAGCATAGTCAGAGTCAGAATTTCCAATGAGATCAAAAGCCGAGCCCTTGGGGTACCATAATCCAAGTGTTGGTGTGTGAGCTAGATATCGAAGAATATGCTTCACAGCCTTATGGTGTGATTCCTTCGGTGTAGCTTGAAATCAGGCACACATGCAAACACTAAGCATTTTGTCTGGCCTAGATGCACATAAGTACAATAAAGAGCCAATCATGGAGCGGTATACCTTATGATTGAAGTCGATACGATTTTCATCAGTGCACAGATGACCATTTGTGGGCATAGGAATTTTGACGCCTTTGTAATCTTGCATGCCGAATTTCCTCAGTACATCCTTGAGGTATTTCTCCTGAGATATGAATATGCCATTGCGTTGTTGACGAATTTGAAGACCTAAGAAGAATTTCAACTCTCCCATCATAGACATTTGATATTCTTCACTCATCATATAGGCAAATTCATCACTATAACGTTGGTCAGTACAGCCAAAGATAATATCATCAACATATATTTGGCACACAAACAATTCACCATCATAAGATTTAGTGAAAAGAGTAGGGTCGAGTGAACCGGGTTTGAAGCCTTTCTTCATGAAGAATTCCTTCAAGGTATCATACCACACCCGTGGGGCCTGCTTGAGGCCATACAGGGCCTTGTTGAGTCTGAAGACTTTGTGAGGATTCTTTGGATCTTCAAAACCTGGGGGTTGAGCAACATATACTTCTTCCTCAAGCTTACCATTGAGGAATGCACTTTTCACATCCATTCGATATAAAGTGATATCATGATGATTAGCATAAGCAATTATATGTGAATAGCCTCAAGTCTAGCAACAGGTGCAAAAGTTTCATCAAAATCAATTCCTTCAACCTGTGTGTAGCCTTGAGCTACGAGCCATGCCTTATTACTCACCATAAGGCCATTTTCATCTTGCTTGTTGTGGTAGATCCACTTTGTGCCAATGATATTGTGCTTGCGAGGATCTGGACGTTTGACTAGTTCCCAGACATTGTTGAGCTCGAACTGATGTAATTCTTCTTGCATGGCCTGAATCCACTCAGGCTCCAGAAATGCTTCATCTACCTTAGTGGGCTCTGTGATAGAGACAAAAGCATAGTGCCCACAAAAGTAAGATAAATTTGAAGCTTTTGAGCGTGTGAGAGGACCTGGCGCTTTGATGTCATTGATGATCTTTTCAACTTGCACTTCTTTTGCAATGCGAGGATGATCTGGTTGTCGTTGAGGACTTTGATCAGCATTCTCTTCAGCACCATTTTATTCAATATTTTCTTCAGGTGCATTAGCTCGACGTTCTTCATGTTCTGAAATGAATTCTTCAGCAGATTCTTCAGTAGGAATGACATCCTCAGTAGCCTTGAACTTGATAGTTTCCTCAGGTGTTGGTTCATCTATCACAGTAGGTAGGTGCTCTCTTTGCGAGCCATTAGTTTCATCGAACCACACATCTACAGTTTCAACAACCTTGTGAAGAACGTAGTTGAAGACTCTGTAGATGTGCGAGTCCTTTCCGTAACCAAGCATAAAACCTTCATGTGCTTTCGGTGCAAATTTTGAGTTGTGATGAGGATCTCTAATCCAACATTTAGCACCGAATACTTTGAAATAACTTACAATGGGTTTCTTATTAGTGAGGAGTTCATAGGCAGTCTTCTTGAAGAATTTGTGAAGATATACTCTGTTGATGATGTGGCACGTAGTATCAATTGCCTCAATTCAAAATCGACGAGGCGTTTTGTATTCATCAAGCATAGTGCAAGCCATCTCAGCAAGAGTCTTGTTCTTGCGCTCCACGACGCCATTCTGCTGAGGAGTGTAAGGAGGAGATAACTCATGAGTAATATCAAGTTCATCAAGATAGTCATCTAGACCAGAATTCTTGAACTAGGTTCCATTATCACTTCTGATGTGCTTGATCTTCACACCAAAGTTGGTTGAAGCCCTCGAGGAAAATCGTTTGAAGACTTCCTGCACTTCATGTTTGTAAGTAACAATGTGTACCCATGTGTATCGAGAGTAATCATCAACAATAACAAAGCCATATTGAGATGCCTCATTTGAGACTGCAGAATAATAACAAAGCCATATTGAGATGCCTCGAGGAAAATTGTTTGAAGACTTCCTACACTTCATGTTTGTAAGTAACAATGTGTACCCATGTGTATCGAGAGTAATCATCAACAATAACAAAGCCATATTGAGATGCCTCATTTGAGACTGCAGAATAATGGTTAGGACCGAAGAGATCCATGTGAAGGAATTCAAATGGACGAGTAGTGGTCATGATAGTCTTCGCTGGATGCTTAGCCTTTGTCATTTTCCCAGTTTCACAGGCTCCGCATAGGTGATCCTTGAGGAATTGGACATTCTCGATGTTGATGACATGCTTCTTCTTCGCAAACATGTGCAAATTCCTCATGCCTGCATGACCAAGTCGTCGATGCCAGAGCCAGCCTTCTGAAGCTTTTGCAAGTAGGCACACGGCTGGTTGTGGTCCTGTAGAGAAATGAACAATATACAGGTCACCTCTCCTAAAGCCTACGAAGACTTTGGAATTGTCAGCTTCCATAACCACAACACAACGGTACTTGCCAAAGACAACAACCATATCAAGATCGCAAAGCATTGAGACAGACATGAGGTTGTACCCTAAGGACTCGACAAGCATGCCCTTGTCCATGTGTCGATCCTTTGTGATCGCAACCTTACCTAGACCTAATACCTGACATTTGCCTTTGTCGGCAAAGATGATATGCTTCAGATGCGACAGAGATAATGGAGCATCCATCAATAGATTCTTGTCACCAGTCATGTGATTTGTACATCCCCTATTGAGGACCCACTCAGTGGCTTTCGGTTGATCATCCTGCAGATGAATTAGTGCAACTTACGAACTCATATACTTCATCAGTGAATAATATGACATCAATTCATTAGATCAATTTCATGAAGCAAAAGAACAGATAAAGCAGTATGAGGACGTGAGAAATGAAAGTGCATTTCTTCATGATTAGCCTGCGTCCTATCAGGCATACTCAGGTCTCCAGCAGATTCTTCAGACGATTACGTACGTCTGGAGACCTGACCCTGCAGAAGAGATTAGTTCTTTTTCTTCACCACCCACATCTGAAGGGGTGGGAAAGAGTTCATCACTCTGCGAGCTCCATATGAGAAAGGTGGCATAGAAGCCAGTCCATTTCGTTTCACATAAGAGGAGTTAGGATAAACATATGAATAAGCAGAGAAATTCTTCGAAAACTTATGAACATGATGATTAGAAGAATAATGCTCATATTCATAGCCATTGGCTCTTCCCTGCGAAACAGAGTTGTTAGCACGATGATATTCATATGAGGACTTGGATCCATATGAAGAATTTGGTCCATATGAAGGATTTGCTCTGGGGTTCCTATTCTTCACAGGTGTGTTCTAAGGACATTCACCTGAAGACTTTCAAGGCACCTTTTCGGAACCCAGATTTTCTTCATAGGGGAACCATTCCTCTAGTTAGTGCCAACATATCTAGCAAATACTTCACCATTCTGATTTTTGAACAGTTTATAGTTGGAGTCAAATGACTCATCGTTAGAACTAGGAGATTCACATGCAAATCCAGATAAGTTAGATGGATCAACTGGAGGTCCCTTTGCAGCAACCCATGTAGTTTTGGGGTACTGCTCAGGCTTCCAATATGTACCATCAACATTGAGTTTCCTCTCAAAGGCAATACCCTCTTTCCTGGGGTTCCTGTTGAGGATCTGCTTTTTAAGCACATCACAAAGAGTCTGATGCCCTTTGAGGCTTTTGTACATGCCTGTCATGTACAATTCCTTCAGCCCTGCATCGTTAGTGATACTAGCAATGTCCTCAGATGAGGAATTAGTGATAGCATAGGCATGTGAAGAATTTGAAACATTAGCAGCATTTGAACATCCAGGTGAAGAATTAACAGATTCACGTTCAATGCACTTCAAGCATGGAGGGACAAATTCTTCCTGAGAAGCGCTGATTTGTTGAGCAAGTAATGAATCGCGCTCCTTATGAAGATCTTCATAACTCACTCTTAGCTTTTCAAGATCTTGCTTTCTTTGAAGAAATTCATAAGAAAGCTTCTCATGATCAGTTAAGAGAGTGTTATGATGACCTTGAAGGTTGTCAAACCTAGTCTGAAGTCTCTGAAGACTTTTAGCCAAAGCTTTAGTGCGATCCATTTCTTCCCCCAACATATCATCACTTTTGTCTAGCATGTTTTGAACCTGTTCAAAATCCCTTTGTTGTTTTACAACAATCTTAGCAAGTTTAGAATAGGTGGGCTTAAGGTTTTCATCAGATTCATTCTCACTTGATTCAGAGGAGGTATATTTGAGTACCTTGGCACCCTTTGCCATGAAGCAATAGGTGGGAGCGTAGTCATCATCGCCTTCATCAGCCTTGTTGGTGAGGTCATTTTCTTCAGTGTTAAAGATAGACTTGCTGACGAATGCAATAGCGAGAGCTAGGCTTCCCACTCCTGATTCGGACTCCTCAGATGCCTCCTCTTCCTCATTTTCTTCAGATTCAGCCTCAGAGTCCATTTCCTTGCCAATGAATGGCCTAGCCTTCTTGGAGCTGCTCTTCTTGTGAGATGAGGATTTTGATGATGAAGATTTTGAGAATTTCTTCTTTTTCTTTGCATCATCAGAACTGTACTCCTTGTATTTCTTCTTCTTCAATTCCTTTTCCCACTTAGGACAATCTTGAATGTAATGTCCAGGTTTCTTGCATTTGTGACAGAGCCTCCTCTTGTAGTCACTGGATGAGGAATCATTGCTCCTTGAGGGTCTTCCAAAGCGACGACGTCTTGAGAACTTTTGGAACTTCTTCACGAGCAGTGCTAGCTCATGGCTTAGTTCTTCAGGATCACCAAGGCTGCTACCAGAGTCTTCATCTTTGGACTCAGATACTTCCTTGGCCTTCAGTGCACGTGATCTGCCATAGCTCGAACCATAGAGATATCTTTTTTCAGCAAGTTGGAACTCATGAGTATTTAGCCTCTCGAGAATATTAGCGGGATCAAGTGACTTGTAATCAGCACATTCTTGTATCATCAATTCCAGAGTGTTAAATGAGGAATCAAGCGATCTCAGCAATTTCTTCACAACCCCATGGTTGGTGATGTCAGTGGCACCAAGTGCTTGAAGCTCATTTGAGATGTCAGTGAGGCGATCGAAGGTTTGTTGAACATTTTCATTGTAGAGTCTTTTGAAGCGGTTGAAGAGATTGCGAAGAACATCAACTCGAGAGTCACGCTGTGTTGAGACTCCTTCATTCACTTTGGACAGTCTATCACAGATAAGCTTAGCAGTTTCCAAAGCACTCACTCTTTCATACTGTCCTTTGCTGAGATGGCCACATATGATATTCTTCGCTTGAGAGTCGAGTTGCTTGAATCTCTTCACATCAGCAGCGTTCAGAGAAGGTGTGACTGAGGGAACACCATTTTCCACAACATACCAGAGATCGTTATCAATTGCCTCAAGATGCATTCGCATCTTATTCTTCCAGTAGGGGTAGTCCGTCCCATCGAAGGTAGGACACCCAGCAGACACCTTGATCATACCTGCAGTTGACATAACTAAAACTCTAGGCGGTTAAATTAAAATCACACAGAACAAGGGAGTACCTTACTCTAATACCAATTGAAAGTGCGTTATATCGACTAGAGGGGGGGTGAATAGGCGATTTTTATGAATTCTTCACTAAGGAATTTGCCGGTGAGGAAATTCCTTAGTGAAGAACTACTAGCAGCAGAATAAGTACTCAGAAGCACTGTTCAAGATATCTTCCAATATTCCGATAAATCGGCCGATTTATCGCTTATCGGTGTCTGACCGATAAGATAAATCGGCCGATAAATTAGCTGATATGGCAATAAATCGGCTGATATGCCGATAAACTGGCCGATTTGCCCCTTATCATGGGTCGACCGATAAGTTCACCGATAAGATAAATCGGCCGATAAATTAGCCGATATGGCGATAAATCGGCCGATATGTCGATAAACTGGCCGATTTACCCCTTATCATGGGTCGACCGATAAGTTCCCGATAAGCGATATCCCCAACATTGCTCAGAAGTAAACATAACTGAAGACACACATAGTCATCATGATGAAATGAGGACAATCACAAAGTACTGAAAGCGTAAACACAGGATAACACAGGATGAAGACAAACAGACTGAAGAGATTGAACTGAGGAAATTGAGAAAATCTTCATTCAAAGTCTTCAAGCACAGATATGAACAAGCACACAACACAGTTATGAGGAAATGAAAGAGTTGAGGAAATAGAACCAGTAAGCTTGGTGAAGACGATGATTTGGAAGACCAGTTCGACCTGTTGTCTCAGTTGTACGTCTGGTTGGAGCGGCTGAGTATTTAAACTCGAGGACACACAGTCCTGAACACGCAGCTCAGGACACCAAGTCCTCACCGTATTCTCCTTGAGCTAAGGTCACATGGACCTCGCCCAATCACTCATGGTAAGTCTTTAGGCTGTTGACACCAGATTTTGGCATGGTAGAAAACATAATTAAGAAGGCCTCAAATGGACAAGTGCCCAAAGTGAGAAAGTTTCGTCTCGTCAAAAGGAGAAACTTTCATATTTGGGCCATAGCCATCCGGTCTCATCTCTAAGGCTGAAGTTGTGTTTGAAGTATTCAAATTTTGTATTCAGAACACTATTAGGCCTATTACGCCCCAAGATGGCCTCATATGAGAAACGTTCCTACACGGATTGTCTTCGTCTCGTTGAAACGGACGATTTTGATATAAAAACGTCTTAATCCATGGTCGTATGCGAAAGTTACAGCCAGTACAATACGCTGCTGCACTGGATGGCCGGACACTCCGGGGACAACCATCCGGGTTTTGATTTTCTTTGTGGATGGCCGGATACTCCGGGTTTGTTCGTCCGGGTTTTGAATTTCGCTGCTGCAGACTTCGGAAAACAGCCGAAAACTCCCTCAATATGGCCTCAAGTCAAAAAACGTTCAACAAGAAAGTTGTTCGTCTCGTCGCAATGGTCAAGATTGCTTTTGGTCTCATTTCCATCCAAGGTCGTTTACTACCCCAAACATGGCACGCAAGGTGCAACCAGATTTTACCGAACAGTTTTGGAAAGTTCGGACCAAACAAATCCGAATTGGACTAGGGTTTTGGACGTGAATTGAAGACTTTTTCTTGCACGGGAAGTCCAGCCACCTCTTATATACTTAAGGGGCGACGGCCGATTGAACAATACACAATCGATCAATTCATCTACCACTTTTTACCTTTACCATTATCTCTCTCCCTTGTTCTTCTTCTTCTCGTTCTTCGTTCGTTCTTCGTTTGCAGGGCGGCGAACCTCGAGGCCCTAGGGGCGATCAGGTCGTCCTAGGGCAGCCCATAGCCGCCGCGCGCCCTGACGGGGTCCCTCCCGGGCGTGTGGGGTTTCGGGTCTACAAAAGCGCCCGCCGGATTGCTTGCGTACCGCGCTTCCGGACGGGTCTCCTTCGACATGAGCTGTGGTGCATCACCCTCGGTGTTGGAGGTACACGGTGACGTGTTCATGTGCGAACGCACTTTTTGGCGACTCCGCTGGGGAACGAAGCTTTGAACGGTCTCCAGCCCATTCTTGCTACAAAGAGATCGTCATCTAGGGTTTGCAATCTACAAAGGTAATATGAATACCCAATTCCCTACTGTTGATGCAAATAATTCATATGGTGTTACTAGATCGTTCAATGAGTATACTCTAGAGTATACTCTATCGGCCAGCCTAGTTTGTTCAATCATGCATCTAATTACGTGCATAGGCCGATTCAAAGTAATTTACATGCTTCAACTTTTTATGATACTAGTAACATGCATCATATGTATCCCAACTCTCATGCATCGGCAACCCCACAAATTGTTATGCCGATGAACAACATGGTGAGTTTGGTTAATAAATTTGAAACACCTCATGTTAGGATTTCCAATGCCATGCAAGAAAGTGTTTCACCCTTTTATTCATCGGCAAGTAATGTGCAATATACTAATCCAACCATGCCCATGAACGGGAGAATTGGCCATGCTACTACTAGCTATTCGGCCAGTTATTCCCAACCCTCATATGCTACACCTCATGACAATAATTTTTCAGCACCATACACAACTGTAGATGTTCATAATTCGGCTTCCGACCTTCCTGGTCATAGCCGAATGAATGTAAATTTTACAGGAGCGGTTGTGCCCAATATTGTAGAAGATAAGGTAGTGGTGGCTGCATTGAAGAATTTAGCCCAAAATAAGAGGATTAGTGCTCAATGCCTTGAACAACATGAAAAGGGGCTATTTCCTGATTATGCCGTAATAAAAGCTAGAGTTTTGCAAGAAGATGAATATTTGCCAATTGATAAATTTGGCGAGCAAAAATAGGGTTTTACAACAATGCATATGTCTTCACCTAGTACTACATCATATTATACACCCCCACTATTGCAAAATTTCGTCAACAACCATGTGTCATTGCCGAAAGAATCTAAAAGCATTGGGGGGCAATCGTATCCGGAGTGGGCTGAAATTGAGAAAAAGCTGAAATCCAACTTTGTCGCTCGCCGTCAGAAACAAATAGAAAAAGAATTGGCTCAGATAAAAGAAGGTTTGCCAATTGGTAGTATCAATGAAAAGAAGGATGATTCGGAATTCGAAAGTGCTTCGGTTGAAAAAGCCGAATCAAGTAGTATATATTCCGAATCCATCAAATCCAAAGAGGCAAGCATTATTGAGAAAGGGCATGGCAAGCATAGCAAAACAATCGTGCTTGATTTTTCTGAAGTTAATGGAACCTACTTCCTGCCCTATGAGTTCCGTGCCGTAGAAATTGACAAGCCTCAAGGACAAGAGCAAGTAGCCAAACAAAGTTCGGCTGATAAGGATCTTCAAGGTAATGATTCACGGAATAAAGAAAAAGATGATGAAGAGGCATTGGGGAGCCACCCAAAGATGAAGCAAGATATTGTTCTAGCCACACCACTATCATGCTCTTCCAACATATTTGAAGAGGTATGTTTAGCAAGTAATTTACCTATTTGCAGATTTGGTCAAAACTTTATTGTTGATGCATCCATCAGAAAAATCCTCTTAAGTAATTTTGAAAGACCAATGAAGAAGGGTAATTTACTTGTTAGCAATAAAATTGTTATGGAACATATCGGTCAACCCATTACGCCATTTATAAAGACTGATAATGACTTATTATTATAGCCCAAGCTTTCCCCATTGCTTTATATACGGTTCATATCTAGTTGGGTAGCTTTGCTTATTTCGTACTTGGCTTGCACTTGGTCTCAACTGAGACATGTATGTTCTAACTATCTTTGTTTCAGAAATTTAAAGCCAAGGTTAAATTCTATTGAGAAAACCGATGCTAATATAATATCTTATCTAAAGACATCGGAGATAGAGTGGAAAACACAATGCATAGCCGAATGGGGTGATGCAAAATCTGAACCGTTCGTTTGCTTAACTCCAAAGCCGTTCTCACAAGAAGATCGGCTAGAAAATAAAAAAAATACCTTCAATTCCAATATGTGTGATCAAATCTTTGATTTGTTGTTGGGAAATAATTATATTAGAATTCTTGATCACCATGTTGAGCCATCTGTCCAGGGACGTATGTATTGTAAGTTGCATGATTCGTCCAAGCATAATTTTGAGGATTGCAACATGTTTTGTCAAATATTTAAATTGGCCATTGAAAAAGGACGATTGAAGTTTGTTGAAATACCAAGAGATGACCAGTCTATTCTGATTGGTCCCAATGGCAAAAAGTTTTTGCATCGGCTGCTTCAAGCTAATCCATTTAAAGAGAAGGTAAAAACTTCAGGTGATGGGATCAAGCTTTCAAGTAAAGAAGTTGTTGAAGAGCATAATGAATATAATCTTGAGGGCGAGAGTTCCATCAAAGCTACAATGGAGACGCCAAGGACTGGGGGGCAGCAAGAAAATCCAATGATCGACGAAAGCAAACCAAAAGAAAACAAAGGCCGAAATAAGCGCAAGTGTAAGAGATCAAAAATCTCCTTCGCTGAACTATTGGATAAATATCAAAAGAAGAGTGAAGAGAAGAATACTTATCGGCCAAATCATGCAAAGAAACCAAGATCACCCCCAAGGCACAAATATGAGGATTGGTATTGGCAAAGTGAGAATTTCAATGCAACATATTCATATCATTATTTTGGGCCGCCAATGACAATGTCGTGGATGCCTCCCTATGCTCATGTAGATTCATATCCATCACGGGACAGGTACGATACAAGGGCACATTCTCCATCTTATTTTAAACCATCTGACCAATATTATGCAGCTCCGAGAAGATCAACATTTGAACAATCACATGTTAAAGACCGTTTCAATCATAAGGAATCGGTCCAGAGCTCAAGGAAGAAGAAAGAGGTGGTCAACCAAGTTTACCGTGTTAAAAGAGATGGTCGTAAGAGTGCAACTCCAGATTTGATCTCAAATGAGAAAGAGCCAATTAAAGTGTTGACATTGGCTACAAAAGGCAAAGAAGTGAAGCAACCAATTGATAAAAATCAGAGTGCCAAATCTGAAGAAAAGAAGTTGAGGGTGCACAAGGCCAAAAAGGAATTGCCATTGGTCAAAACAGAATCACAGCCAAGATGCCCGCTCGGCTTATCGTATTGGCAAAAGAAGAAATTACAAAAACTTAGTGCACAAGAACTTGAAGAAAGGAGCATGGCATGGGTTCCCAAGAGGAGCAGTCGAAATAAAAATGATGTGCAACCTTCTATTGCAACAACTGTTACAAAAGTGAAGAAAGCGAAGAATGAAAGCAACAAACAATTAAGACGAAGGTGCGCATCACAATATCAAAATCTTTGGTTAGCACATCATCCATATTCTTCAACCATACCATTCATGCCTTTGCCATGGAATTCATCCATAGGTATGATCAATTACCCTCCATGGATTTATTTTGATCCATGGATGCAACATAATTTTCTATATCATGACAGGGTATTACCAAATCACTATACATTTGGTTAGTTACATTTTTGTTGCTAATACAAAGGGGCCGAAATATTTTATTGTTATTTAATTTGTTTATTTCGGCTATACATACTTTGGTGGGTGAATTCTACATGGACCTCATGGTAATGGCCGATATTTATCTATCGCCCTAACAATATGTCAAAGCATGGCCGATGTAGTATCCTAACATCGTCCTTAGTTCAATTGGAGACCAAAACAAAGTACATGTTCATTGATATTGTCCTAGTATTTCTATTACCATGGAGGTTATTTTTGATGGTTAAAATTGTAGCAATGGCCAAGGTGTTGGTATTGTTTATATATCTCCTTATGGTGCTATTTTGTGAAGCCTCATGCCGCTTAAAATATTTATGCACAAATGATCAAAGCCGAATATGCATTGTCATTCGGATTGGAGCTTTGCCTTGCTATAGGTGCTATACATATTGAGGCTTCCGGTGATTCATTGTTAGTAGTGCAACAAATATCCAAGGATTATCAATGTTTTGACGAATCACTTATAGTTTATCTTTTGGTATGTCTAGATGCAAGATTTACCTTGGGTTGCTTTAAAATTGTTCATATATCTAGACATGACAATTCGAAAGAGTTGGCACAGCAAGCATCCGACTACTATGTTAACGATGATGTATTGCATTTCTATCAATAGCCGATGCTAGGTCTTGTCAACATAGGTAAGGCCGAACCGAAGCCCACCGCTTCGGCCACTAATGAAACTTTTATGCGGGCAAAGTAAGTATTAGAGGAAGTTAATTATTGATTATCTGTAAAATCCTCGCTAAAGGGTGAACAATATGGTTCGGAGTATGGTTTTGATCTATGGAACCTTATCACCGGATTGTTATAAAAGTTGAGAAGTTTTCACCCAAGTTTGCATCGAAAGGTTCAAACAAGCAATGACTGATATATACTTACCACCCTAAGTACATGCAAATGGCCGATGGAGTGTTGACATCGTCCTTAGAACAAGCTATGCAGAAGTTATTTTTCGGCACACAAGCTTTGCCGAAAAACAGGAGGGCATGTGTTGACACCAGATTTTGGCATGGTAGAAAACATAATTAAGAAGGCCTCAAATGGACAAGTGCTCAAAGTGAGTAAGTTTCGTATCGTCAAAAGAAGAAACTTTCATATTTGGGCCATAGCCATCCGGTCTCATCTCTAAGGCCTAAGTTGTGTTTGAAGTACTCAAATTTTGTATTCAGAACACTATTCAGCCTATTATGCCCCCAAGATGGCCTCATATGAGAAATGTTCCTACATGGATTGTCTTCGTCTTGTTGAAACGGATGATTTTGATATTAAAAACGTCTTAATCCGAGGTTGTATGCAAACGTTACAGTCAGTACAAGGCGCTGCTGCACTGGATGGCCGGACACTCCGGGGACAACCATCCAGGTTTTGATTTTCTCTGTGGATGGCCGGACACTCCGGGTTTGTTCGTCCGGGTTTTGAATTTCGCTGCTGCAGACTTCGAAAAACAGCCGAAAACTCTCTCAAGATGGCCTCAGGTCAAAAAACGTTCAACATGAAAGTTGTTCGTCTCGTTGAAACGGTCGATGTTGCTTTTGGGCTCGTTTCCATCCAAGGTCGTTTACTACCCCAAACATGGCCCGCAAGGTGCAGCCAGATTTTACCGAACAGTTTTGGAAAGTTCGGACCAAACAAATCCAAATTGGACTAGGGTTTTGGACGTGAATTGAAGCCTGTTCCTTGCACGGGAAGTCCAGCCGCCTCTTATATACTTAAGGGGTGACGGCCGTTTGAACAAGACACAATGGATCAATTCATCTACCACCTTTTACCTTTACCTTTATCTCTCTCCCTTGTTCTTCTTCTTCTCGTTCTTCATTCGTTCTTCGTTTGCAGGGCGGCGAACCTCGAGGCCCTAGGGGCGATCAGGTCGACCTAGGGCAGCCCATAGCCGCCGTGTGCCCTGACGGGGTCCCTCCCGGGCGTGTGGGGTTTCGGGTCTAGAAAAGCGCCCGCCGGATTGCTTGCGTACCGCGCTTCCGGACGGGTCTCCTTCGACGTGAGCTGCGGTGCATCATCCTCGGCGTTGGAGGTACACGGTGATGTGTTCGTGTGCGAACACATGCGACTTCCAAACCTTCACAAACTGGGTCACTCGGCGATCCACAATTCCTCTTGGATGCTCTAGACCATGACGCTTAAGCGTCTGGAAGAAGCATAGTCTTCAAAGGTAACAAGCGTCGGATCCACGCAGGATCAATCTCTTCGGTGATGCTCAATCACTTGTGGTTTGTAGGTGTTTGGGTTTGGGTTTTCCTCACTTGATGATTTTCGCTCAAAGTCCTTGGAGGATGGGTTGCTCTCAAATGACAAGTGTTAGTTTGTCTCGGAGCAGCCAACCAGCTAGTGGTTGTAGGGGGCGGCTATTTATAGCCTAGGGAGCAGCCCGACATGATAAGACATAAATGACCTTCAATGATATGACCGTTAGGTGGATAGATATGTTGGGACAGGTGGCGCATAGCACAACAATGGTCGGAATTTTGAGTAGCAAAAATCCTCAGGGCTATCATGTTACTCACTGTGTAGTCAATCCGCACTGGCGAATTCCTAACTCCTCAGTCAGAACAAATTCCTCAGTGACCAGAAGAACTTCGTCTCTGTCACTGAAGAATATGACTGAACTGTATGAGATTTCCAATGGCTTCACTCGAAGGGATTGGTAGGTGTAGGATTTGAGTTGAGCATCACATGGAAATTTTTCCTTTGTATTTCCTCGACCCCCTTTAACAATATGGTGTTTCCTATGACTCAAGAAAGAGAAAATGAAACTACGAAAACAAAAGTCTTCACGCTTCATGTTCCCCGAATGAATACCAAGTCTTCAAGGTCACACCAATTTCTTCACTTTCAAAGTCTTCATAAATCCAAAGTCTTCAGTCGAAGAACTTCATCTTTAGGGGTCGACTTTCTCTGTAAATATCAAACTCCTCATAGTCTTATAGACCTGTGTATACTCACAAACGCATTAGTCCCTTAACCTATAAGTCTTCAATACACCAAAATCACTAACGGGCACTAGATGCACTTACAACCTTTAGTCCTGGTTCTAGCCACAAACCGGGACAAATGAGTTGCCTATATATACCTCCTCGTCGGCGAGCAGAGCAGTCCACACTGCTCTGTTTTTTTGGCCGGCGAGGGGAAGGCATTTGGGTGATCTAGCTCACCTCCTATGCACATGAAGTGTTCGATGAAATGCCTGAGCCACACTATTTAAGTTTTCTCCTCTCGAAGCTCAACCTCCGAGCTCCATTTTTCTTGAGATTTGTCTAGGTTTAGCGGTCCATCACGCGCCGTCCCTGTATTCACCGCCGTCGATCGCCCGCGCCGATCTTGTCGCCGGCACCACCGTGGTCAGCCTCTTGTTCTTATCTTCTTTCTAAAAGAAAAAAATGTTACTTTAGATAGATACTTGTCTAATTTTCTTACTTTTGACATATACATATATATATACATACATATGAACTTCTCGAGTAACGCGCCTGACCTTCCCCGAGTACTAGGTTGAACTTTAGCTAAAAGGTGTCCAAATGGGGCTTGCGATATACCGTTGGAAAGCTATGGACATTAGTATCATGACCCGTGTTAAATTTTTGGCAAAATGTAAGCAGTTTTGAAAACTGTTTTTTCTTCATACAAAAAATGTGAATTGTATTTTCGATCGCATTTTTAAACGGTTTATCGGAATGAGGAAAATAATATGGCGTTGCAAAGCTGCTGCAAAACCGCTCCTTCCACATGTTGAATGTTTTCTCCAATTCCCTACGGTTAAAGAGTAATTCGGAAAATCATAGAATTTCGCAAACGGAACACCCGAGTTCATATTTTCGATGCCATTTCTAAACAGCTAATCCAATTGAGGAAAATAATACGGCGCTGGAAAGCTTATGAAAATGCACTGCTTTTTCATGTTAAAAGTTTTTTCTAATTTTGAACGGTTTAGAAGTAATTTAGAGAACGGTACAAGTTCCACTGAGTCCGTATTTTTGACCTATTTTTTTTAACCGTACATCCAAATGCAGCAAATGATATGGCGTTGGAAAGCTTGAAGAAATGCGAAACATTTATATATATATTGTTTCTCCTAATTCATTATGATTTTATGTCAGTTTTGAAAATGGCTAAAATGTATTTTTGCCGTAATTTCTACAAACTTTATCGGAATGAGGCAAATAATATACCACTAAAAAGCTATGGAAAATTCGAAACTTTTTCATGTTGATGGTTTTCTCTGAATCCTGGCCATTTTCAAGTAATTTCGAAAACGGTGAGATCATGCATTCTGCCTTTATCGCGAAACAGATTCTTCAAAAATACACCACGTGAAGAACTTGAACTTCTCAGCGTGTGTGCTTGAACTTCACTCTGTTTTTCATGTGTTTTTTTTTCTCGTAGATCTCCATCCACTGCAAGTAGCTCTCCATCCATTCACCGGAATTCTGCAGGTGATATACCGATGGAAAGCTGCTGTAAACACGCAAGTTTCCCGTGTTGATCATCTTTTCATACTCGCGGCGAGATTTTAAAAGTTTTTCATCTAAAATTCTTTCAGCATAGTAGTTGAAATTCTTGCTGTTTTCACGTTGAACTTCTGTGACATAATTTTCTTTGTAATTTTCTCATCCATTCGTTAGTGTTACACAAATAATATTCCTTTGTACAAACGTCTCTCACAATAATTTTTTTAACTTTCTCCGACCGAGGACTTGAACTTACACAAATGATATTCCCGTCGTTTTGAGGTAAACTAGAAAATGGCGAGATCATGATTTATGCGTTCATCGCGAACGAAAATGCACTGTGTGAAGTAGTTGAACTTCTGGGGCATGTTTGTTTGAACTTCACTCTGTTTTTGACATGTTGTTTTTTGCACTGCATGAAGTAGTTGAACTTCTAAGGCATGTCTGTTTGAACTTCACTTTGTTTCACTTTATTTGTATTTTTCTTATATGAAATACACACCATGTAGTACGTGAACTTCCGGTTGTTATCACTTTTTGAACTTCTCTCTGGTGTGAGAGAATTATTTTAAAACACAAAAAACAACATATTTTTTATGTATTTCGGACATCTAAATACACGGTGAACCTCTCTCACAAGAATTTTTGAACTTTTCCTCACCGAGCACTTGAACTTCTAGCAACCATTTTTTTCGTTTTGAGTTGTATTTAAAAGTGCATCTAGAGGAGGCCGTGACCTTCATCCAAAGGAGGCCATGACCTGCTGAGCGACAGAGTGTAGGATTTTGAAGGCACAAGCTTTTGAGCAAAACGAAGAGCAAAAAAGGCACAAAATAACTGAACACTTGAACATCAAACAAGACGAGTAGCCTGCGATTTCTTCTTCTTTCCGGGATGTCTTTTTTGTACTGAGAATTAAAAATGCTAGAAGAAGTTGAATCACGCTCCATCTTCTTTCTGAACGTTTTCCTGTAGATATAACCTTGCCCATGTCTGTTTTTCCTTCATTGACAGGCACACACAAGCAGGTGACATGGAATGTAGGGAGGTTAGCAGCAGCGAAGGCCCTGACCCGACTAAAAGCAGTGCATGCCACTTGCTTTTGGAACCCAACAAGAAAATTCAGATGCAAACATTATTCTGAAGGGAAGTAAAACAAGGACCATGGCGCAATGGGCGGCGCTGCTCAGTAAATAGCCAAAGAACATGAACATGAGAAAAGGAAGAAAGGTGATGCCAGGGAAGGTCAGATTCACCGTTGCTGCAGTCCACGCGCGACAGCGGCTACAGTTGGCCGGCGGTGGGGAAGGAGCTTGCGTTGTGACGCACGAACTTGAGGGAGGGGAGATGCTGTGGCATGAGCTCCGCAATCCGGCAAGCGTGGGTCAGGGGCAGGGCGAGCTCGGGGAAGAGGGGAAGCGCAGGCGACGGTGTGATGCGGCCAACGGCGGCGTGTGGTCCGGCGGCGTATGTGGGAGCCGAGATCCCAACGGTGATGGAGCAGGCGAGCCAAGACCCCGAAGGTGGCGGCGCTCGGGTTCCAAGACCCTGCAGCGACGCATGGGGATCCAGGGCCCGGCGAACAGCACATGCGGTTCCGCGGCCCTGCGGTGGCTGGATCCAAGGGTGGCGGCGGGAGGAGGCTCGCTGGCCATGGCGAAGGAGGTGCCCCGGTCACGCGGAAAGCGGCGCGCCGACCATTGGGGAGGTTGGGGATGGGGTGGTGCGGTGTCATCGGATGCGGTGGTCGGCGGAGGTTCGGCGGCGGGGGGCAGTTCACTAGGGGGGAGTGGGCGCTGCGGCGGGTGGGAGGCTGGGCGGGGCGGCGGAAGGTGGGAGGCTGGACGCGACGGTGGGAGGAAGATCGGTCACGACCGCGTGATCTGTTTTCGTCGAGGTGGGGGAGAGAAGGTCGTGGATTTTGTAATGGGCCGTTCGGGAGGTGCGTTGTGGGCAAGTTGGATCACTGTGATTTTCTCTGTTCAGGCCTCCACGCGCTCCTTATAGGGTGTTGTGATCCAAATAACTATTCTAATCATGGGATTAGAATAGTGTTGTCATATATATAATGCACGCAGATGAACCAGCAATGGATGTACGGTGACAGACACACCTCTGAGTACAATAAGGGCCTACATAATTTTCTCGAAGTGGCTGAGGCAAAGAAGCAGAATGGTTTTATGTGTTGTCCATGCCCTAATTGTGGGAATACGAAGTCTTACTCTAACAGGAAAATCCTTCACACCCACCTGCTTTATAAGGGTTTCATGCCACACTATAATGTTTGGACGAGGCACGGAGAAATAGGGGTTATGATGGAACACAGTGAAGAAGAATAGGACGATGAAAACTATGTACCCCTGAATACGGTGATGCTGCAACGGGGGAAGCTGCTGAAGATCAAGAGGAACCAGACGATGTGCCCTTTGATGTTGATCTCCGTCGGGTCATTGTCGATGCAAGGACACAATGCGAAAGTCAAAAGGAAAAGCTGAAGTTCGATCGCATGTTAGAGGAGCAAAAAAAAGGGTTGTCCCCCAATTGCGAAGATGGCAACACAAAGCTCGGTACCGTACTGGAATTGCCGCAGTGGAAGGCAGAGAATTCTGTGCCTGACAAAAGATTTGAGAAGCTACTGAAAATATTGAAGAAGAAGCTTCCAAAGGATAACGAATTGCCTGACAGTACATATGCAGCAAAGAAGGTCGTATGCCCTCTAGGATTGGAGGTGCAGAAGATACATGCATGCCCTAATGACTGCATCCTCTACCGCAGTGCGTACGAGGATTTGAATGCATGCCCGGTATGCAGTGCATTGCGGTATAAGATCAGACGAGATGACCCTGGTGATGTTGATGGCGAGCCCCCCAGGAAGGGGTTCCTGCGAAGGTGATGTGGTATGCTCCTATAATACCAGTTGAAACGTCTGTTCAGAAATGAAGAGCATGCCAAGTTGATGCGTTGGAACAGAGAGGGTCGTAAGAAAGACGGGAAGTTGAGAGCACCCGCTGACGGGTCGCAGTGGAGAAAAATTAAGAGAAATTACTGGGCTGAGTTTGCAGCTGACCCAAGGAACGTATGGTTTGGTTTAAGAGCGGATGGCATTAATCCTTTCGGGGAGTAGAGCATCAATCACAGCACCTGACCCGTGACTCTATGTATGTATAACCTTCCTCCTTGGATGTGCATGAAGCAGAAGTTCATTATGATGCCAGTTCTCATCCAAGGCCCTAAGCAACCCGGCAATGACATTGATGTGTACCTAAGGCCATTAGTTGAAGAAATTTTACAGCTGTGGAATGGAAACGGTGTACGTGTGTGGGATGAGCACAAACAACAGGAATTTAACCTGCACGCGTTGCTGTTTGTAACCATCAACGATTGACCCGCTCTCAGTAACCTTTCAGGACAGACAAACAAGGGATACCACACATGCACGCACTGTTTAGCTGACACCGAAAGTATATACCTGGACAAATGCAGGAAGAATGTGTACCTGGGCCATCATCGATTTCTTCCGACCAACCATCAATGTCGAGAGAAATGCAAACATTTCAAAGGCGAGGCAGATCACCGGAAGAAGCCCGCCATGCGTAACGGTGATCACGTACTTGCTATGGTCAATGATTTACACGTAACCTTTGGAAAGCGTCCCGGCGGACTAGCTATTCCGAATGACGCTGAGGGACGCGCACCCATGTGGAAGAAGAAATCTATATTTTGGGACCTACCCTACTGGAAAGTCCTAGAGGTCCGCTCTTCAATCGACGTGATGCATGTGACGAAGAACCTTTGCGTGAACCTGCTAGGCTTTTTGGCCGTGTATGTGAAGACAAAAGATACACCTGAGGCACGGGAGGACCTGCATCGTTTGCAAGAAAAAGACGGCATGCCTCCAAAGCAGTATGAAGGTCCTGCCAGCTACGCTCTTACCAAAGAAGAGAAGGAAATCTTCTTTGAATGCCTGCTCAGTATGAAGGTCCCGACTGGCTTCTCGTCGAATATAAAGGGAATAATGAATATGCTAGAGAAAAAGTTCCAGAACCTAAAGTCTCATGACTGCCACGTGATTATGACGCAACTTCTTCAGGTTGCGTTGAGGGGGCTTCTACCAGAAAACGTCCGATTAGCCATTGTGAAGCTATGTGCATTCCTCAATGCAATCTCTCATAAGGTGATTGATCCAGAAATCATACCAAGGCTATTGAGTGATGTGGCGCAATGTCTTGTCAGTTTCGAGCTGGTGTTCCCACCATCCTTCTTCAATATCATGACACATGTCCTAGTTCATCTAGTCGACGAGATTGTCATTTCGGGGCCCATATTTCTACACAATATGTTCCCCTTTGAGAGGTTCATGGGAGTCCTAAAGAAATATGTTCCCCTTTGAGAGGTTCTTGGTCTCAAGCACACTACACAGTCCTACAAAACTCTACCTTCATGACCCCATATGTCGATGAACACAAGAACACTCTGCGATCCAAACACCCGGAGCAGTGTGACGACTGGATTACATGTGAACACATCAAGACTTTCAGCAGTTGGTTGGAAACACGTCTCAGAGGTGACAACACTATTTGTGATGAGCTGTACTCGTTGTCCAGGGGACCATCTTCGACTGTATTGCCTTACAAAGGATACGAGATAAATGAGAATACATTTTACACGATCTCCCAAGATCAAAAGAGCACAAACCAAAACAGCGGTGTCCGCTTTGATGCAGCAACCGAGAGGGGAAATGACACATATTATGGTTACATAGTGGACATATGGGAACTTGACTACGAACATGATTTTAAGGTCCCTTTGTTTAAGTGCAAATGGGTCAATCTGTCAGGAGGCATGGTACAGGTAGACCCATAGTACGGAATGACAATAGTGGATCTGAACAATCTTGGGTACACTGACAAACCGTTCATCCTAGCTAATGATGTGGCACATGTTATCTATGTGAAGGACATGTCTACCAAACCGAGAAAAAAAAGATAAGGAAGCAAATACATCATACGATGAGCCAAAGCGCCACATAGTTCTTTCAGGAAAAAGGGACATCGTGGGAGTGGAGGGCAAGACAGACATGTCCGAAGATTATGAAAAGTTTCATGAAATTCCTCCCTTCAAAGTCAAGGCTGACCCAAGCATCTTGATAAACCATGAAGATTATCCATGGTTACGGCACAATAAGCAAAGGACACCGAAGAAAAAATGAAGACTTTTTCTCTCCACAAGTATTATGATTATACCATCTCAACTTTCAACCTTTTCCTAGTTCATTTGAAATGCATGTTGTAACAGACGAGTTTCTGTATGAAACCTTGACATCTCGAAACAGATTGTCCGTTTTGTACACGAAGTGCATCCAGTTTTTGTCGTAACCCTCTCAACTTTTCAGCACATGCTATGTGGGTGAAATGATGATACCATGCCAACTTTCAACCTTTTCGTAGTTTATTTGAAATGCTTCTCAATTTCAGGGTCTTATAGCTAAAAAAATCAGTAAATGCATGAAAAATAACAAATGAAGTCAAAAAGGGTTGAAAATTGATGATGTGGCTTTGAATGTAGCATTTTGAACACACAAGAAGTCCGGAGTAGTAATAAGTTATTCAAAATAAAAGAGAGGCACCATGCTCACCTACACGTTGCTTACCTTTTATAAACCTCTAGTATTATTGAAACTAAAATTATATAAAATTTATGCAACTAAAATTATCAAAGTATTTTCTGTTCAAAACATTAAAAGAAAAAAGAATTTTCATAAAGAACTTTTTTTGTTAGAAACTTTAATAGCAAAAATAATTATCATAAAAATTTCTTTTGTTAGAAACTAAAATTGGAAAATTAATGGCACTAACAGAAAGTTTCTAATTTTTATTACCTAAAACCAAAAAGAATAACTAAAAAACTAGTAAGTATTTTGCTGTAAGTAGAAACAAAATAAAATAAATAAAACAAAAAAAGAAAAAAACTGGAAAAAAATAATGGCACTAACTGAAAGTTTATTTTTATTACCTAAAACCAAAAAGATTAACTGAAAAACTAGTAAGTATTTTGCTATAAGTAGAAACAAAATAAAATAAATAAAACAAAAAAGAAAGCAAAAAACTCGAAAAAAAATAATGGCACTAACAGAAAGTTTATAATTTTTATTACCTAAAACCAAAAAGAATAACTGAAAAACTAGTAAGTATTTTGCTGTAAGTAGAAAAAAATAAAAATAATAAAACAAAACAAAAGCAAAAAAACTGGAACAAAATTAAAAAACTGCCACCTACTGGGCCACCGCGGCCTGCATATGACTAGAAACCCGCTAGTTGGGACAGGATGCAGGCCCGCAGTAGGCCCAGTAGGCCCACAAGCCCAGAGAGAGGATTTAGGCCTGTAAGCCTACAATAGAGATGAGCTCGAGTGGTCAGCTTAGTAGGGCTTATAAACCACTCTGAGCCCCTCTCAACTAGCAAGGTAGGACTAAACATAGCACAACACCGCGCCAGCACACGACCTTAGGTCCCGGTTGGTGCCACCAACCGCGACTAATGGGTGGCATTGGTACCGGTTGGTGGCACCAACCGGGACCAATGACCTTCTTTGGTCCCGGTTTGTGCCACCAACCGGGACCAAAGGGACCTTTGGTCCCGGTTGGTGGCACGAACCGGGACCAAAGGTGTCATTTGTCCCGGTTGGTTCCACGAACTGAGACCAGAGCTCTGGCTATATATATAACACTTGTCAAAAATTTCATTCAGTTCCTCCCCGACGACGCCAACGACACATCGATGCCGCTAGGCTGCCCCGATGCCGTCCACCGCCCCTGCCGTC
>NC_057800.1:747530159-747538083 GCF_018294505.1 Triticum aestivum
GTCGTCGTGCCCTCGCCGCCCCCACCGTCGCCCTCGCCGTGCCCTCGCCGCCCCCACCGTCGCTGTCGCCGTGCGCCCCCGCTGTGAGTCGCCACACTTGTTAAATTAATTTTGATGATGATATTTTGTGTTCATATATATAATGTATATATGTATGTGGATATATGTATGTGTGGATATGGCTACGTATGTACGGATATAATGTTCATATATGTATGGATGCATGTGGCTATGTATGTATGTGTGGATATAAGAAGAGGAAGAAGGAGGAGAAGAAAGAGAAGAAGAGGAGAGGAAGAAGAGGAGAAATAAATAAGAAGAGAAAAAAGAAGAAAAAAAGGAGAAGAAGAAAAAAATAGAATATTCTATTTTTCTTCTTTTCCTCTTTTTTTTCTTCTATTTTTTCTTCGATATTCTCCTCTGTTCCTTTCTTATTCTCCTCTTTTTTTTTCTTCTTCCTCTTCTTATTTTTTATCAGGTATGTCATTGTCGATATACCCCCTCACCAATAACTTCGACATGAGTGGGGGGGTCGATAAATAATAGAACTAGTTAAACTAGTTTATTTTTAGTAAGTACTACTTTATTTTATTTACAATAAGTGCTTAGTAGTTGAACTAGTTGATTTAATCAAACTACTTTATTTTACTATAGAAGTAGTTTATTCTTAGTAAGTACTACTTTATTTTATTTATAGTAAGTTTTTAGTAGTTGAACTAGTTGATTTAATAAAACTACTTTATTTTACTATATATAGAAGTTGTATATTTTCAGCAGGAAAATTAATGGAACTAGTTTATTTTTTTAGTTCAAACAATTATTCCTGCATCGACGTCGTCGACGATGCCTATCCCGCATCCTCGTCGTCGACTCGGCGGAGGAGGCCGGCTTGATCAAAGGGGCCATGTCCGGGACTGGGCTCCGCCGGGCTGGTATTGGGAGGTGATACCTTCCGAGGAGCGTAGGTTGGTGAGGAGCCAGCCCGACGTTGACCCGATCCTTGTTTGGTGGCGATCGCGTGGGCCAGTGACGGTGCTGAGGCTTCCGGACACCGCGGAGGTGGTACGTGACCGTGTCAGCGAGGAGGACGAGCACGTCCGTCGCTACATGGTTGCGTTGGAGGGCAGGTTCGACAATACCTGGCAGGTTCTTCAGGGATCTCACTGGAGCTATGATCCTGTGATGGTTCCTTCTCTTTGGGTGTCCATCGCCCGCGCCGATACCCGTCGGGCGCTACGGTTCTAGCTAGCTGTATTAGCGATGCTATATGTATGATAGTATTCGAGGTGTATTAGTGATAATATTCGACGATGTACGGATGCAAGAGATGATGTAGTTTTGCTTATAATTGAATGCATGCTAATTTGAATACTACTTTATTTTATGATTTGGTTTTGCTTATTGAATGCTCAAACTGGAAAAGTACTCCTACTTTGAATGCTAAAATTGCATAGCACTATGCAAGGGGTATGCATTTGATTAGTTGATAGCTTATAGGGTTTTTATTTTTGCAGAAATCTAGGAGCCCCTCCATCATCACCGCCGTCGTCCCCGTCACCGACCCCCCTCCGACCTCGATCGAGGTGAGACCAGCCAAATCTCCATGTCAATATGAATCCTATAAGATATTTGTAAATGTTTTTTCTAATATATTCAACCATTGAAATGTAATGGCCATCAAGTTTGAATGCTCATATGATGTAGATAAAAACATGTATATTTCTATCGAGTCTCCATGATATATCAGAGGATGAAGAATCCTGACTGTTGTCGTTAGGGTAGCTTCTCCTTCGTTCCCGTGTGCTATACAATTTCGTGTAATGCACTCGGGAACGAAATGAGGAGCTACCAACACCGACGGTCGCAATGTCAGAGATGAATAATAATGATCTAATTTAGATTTTTTAATACATATTTTTAATTGTAAGTTTAATATTTGAATTATGAACATAAGAAATGTCGTACTCGGACGACGAAACTCTTTCGGGGGTGTGCAATTGGTGCCACGACGACCGAGGTCTGTACGACGTGCCTCACCTGCACGAAGATCGGCGCTTCAGCATTAAGCTAGAGGAGACCTTCGATGTTGAAATGGTACGCAACGACAACAAGTGTTTTTTTCGTAATTAAGCACGACTTCAATATTTCAACGTGTAATTTTCATCTTTTACAATTTGACTAGCTTATCCCATGCCATGCAAGACGCTATGTCTTGGAGAGGATAGGTTTTCAATACCATGAAAGTTTCAAAACAAAGAAAATTGACCTATGGACCTATTATGGTGTGGATTTTGAAGTAAAGCTGTACAATTCTGAGAGCGTAACCCATTTTGGTTGCAAAAAATGGGAAGCACTTTGCAGGATGTATGGTTTTCATGAGGATATGCTTGTCACCATGGATCTCGGTGATCGTGAAATCGAGCAAGACAATATGGACATTTGGGTCCTTGTTGATACGCCTCCAATTCTACCGTTATGTGAGTTTCTCAAACATAGTTATTAGCTAATTTATATTGTTCATTTCAAAATAGTTGACAGCTTATTTCCATTGACAGCTTATTTTCATTCTTCAAAGAATGCGCGGAAGATGGTAGACAGAACCTACTACACCGAAGGCTCCGAATTAACTTATCAGGAGAAAAATCATCTGATCGCGTTTTGTACTGATCTTGAGAATTACAATATCTACAATCAAACTCCTCAACATTATGGTCAATATGTGCCACTAGTGCACGTGTTGAACTACGGTAACTACTATGGAGATACCCTAGTAAGATTTTTTTACTATTACGACATCCGTACATCTTTTGCATACTTCTAAAACTAGTACATAATTTTCTAACTATGAAGTTGTTACTATGTTTTTCAAGGGATAATCCCAGAGGATTGTGTGCCTCATTTGATGTATCAGAAAGGTAGCCTTAATGTTTTGAACATACAACCAGGTCATCCTACGAATCTCAACTGTCCATACCGGATTTCTAAAAGAAGTGGAGACATGCTAATCAAAGAATGAAGAAATGTATGGACAGTCATAAAAAGGTTCTTGGAAGCAAAAGGAAGCGAAGCACAAGAATTGGAGGCAGGATGATCTCCACTCTCCATAATGGAGAGTCGGGGTCTATATTATTTTATGCTATTTTACCTTAAAGAGGGTATTTAGGTCCAACCTAATATTGATGATCATGTGCCTAGAACAATTAAGTCGGGTAAAACGAGTATAACTTGTTATATTAATAACGAGTAGAAGTTGTATGATGATGATTAGTAGGACTTATTATTATGATGATGCATGATGCGGGCATGAACAGTTATTATATATCAATGGGTGAAATGAACATGGATTGGATTGAAGTGAAGGCAACATGCATGTGGTGCATGTCGAAAGTAGTACTAATCCAAACTTGATCAAGTTAGGATTAGTATTACTTTCGACATGCACCACATGTTGCCTTCACTTTAATCTAAACCATGTTTAGGCATAGCAGTAGCGTTGGTAAACCTAGCACGGAGATAAGAGAGAACATTTCTCTCTATTAGCTAGATAACACACCCTAAATTACCCCCTAAACCACCCTCTTTCAAAAAAACAAAAACCTCAGCTTCTGCCAGCTGCTGACGCGTGGACGCCTATTTGGTCTCGGTTGGTATCACCAACTGGGACCAAAGGCCCTCCTGCCTGGGTTCGCAGCACCGGCCACGTGGTGGCCAATCTATCCCGGTTCGTGTAAGAACCGGGACTAAAGGCCTAAGGCTTTAGTAACGACCCTTTATTACCGGTTCAAAAACCGAGACAAATGGACTTTATAAACCGGGACAATAGACCCTTTTTCTACTAGTGAAAAGAACTAAAGAAGAAGAAAGAGACATGAAGGGTCTTGGCTATCAGTTTTATGCGCGTGTGCTTTTTGTCTATTTTGATGTATCAATCATGTGGTTAATTCAGAGGTCTATAATGTTGCGACATGGAGACTGATCCACATATCCACCCGATGAGCTTGTCGACAAGTACGTATACGACAGTTAACCAGCCGTCAAATATGATATGCTCTATTAGAAATAGATAAAAAATTCTTAACCGATACTAGTATTGTATGAACGCGGGCAATATACATACACAAGAAGGTAAATTAAACACGATGACGTCATATATATCTACTAGTAAAATGCCTGTGCGTTGCCACGGGCTTTTGAAATATTTTTGTTGAGAACATAATGCATGTTTATTTTTTACATATAGAGATTTTTGCTGAATTTATGTAAACATGACGCATGTCAAATTTCACATGTAGAGACAAGATAGCACGGGCACATGTAAATTGATAAAAAATTAATGATATGTACATATAGAGCGATGATCTAACTGAAAATTCATTACAAATTAATATTTAGTTGTTGCGCTTAAGAAATTCTCACACAATATCAGAAATGTTGTCTTTAGCTTGATTCGCACATTTGAGTAAGTACTCCCTCCGATCCTTTTTAGTTCGCATATAAGATTTGTCTGAAGTCAAACAAAATAAACTTTAACTAAGTTTATAGAATAAAATACTAACATTCAGAATGTGAAATCAACAACATTAGATGCGTCGTAACATTAGTTTTCATATTGTACAAATTTAGCATTGTAGATGTTAATATTTTTTCGTATAAATATGGTCAAAATTTACGAAGTTTGACTTCAAACAATTTTTATATGCAGAGTAAAAATGACCGGATGGAGTATAATAAAAACTTCTTCCTTAGCTTATACACATCTTGCACAAGCAATGTGTAACGGAGCATACTTCACATCTAAGGTCTTAAAATGTGTAACGGAGAATTCTCATGGTGCTAACCGGACGAACTAATTCTTTACCATTTCACCAGAGCATAAATAAAGCATAAAAACCCGTAATAGCCAGACACCTCCCTGCAATTTCCTAAATTAGTATTATCTTGAATATAGTGATAACAAAAATAAATGCTTGTATTTTGAATGTCGAAGGTTTTGTAGTACATTTGTCAGAACATTATGAAATTTCAGTGGTTTTCAGTTTTGCTCCTCGCTCACTCACTCACTCACTCACTCACCCACTCGCTCAGTCGCCTCCTCAAGCGGAAGAAAATCTGGTACAACCGGGTCGCACGAGGCCAAACGGGAGAACACCTCGCGCGCATGACATCTGGCAGCACGAATCTCAGTGCAGAGTCACCTTATCCCGAACCGAAGACCAGGTCGAGCGTGCATCAAATCCCTAGCCCAACTCCTCCAACGCCCCCAATTCCGGCCGCCGGCGTGATCCGCTCCGGCTAATCGCCACATCGCCGCCGGTGTGCTCCTCGACACTGGACCCAACTCCCCTGCTCGACGTCCTCCATTCCCGCGGGCACGGCCGCATTCGTTGGCGGCCCAGGTCGCGGCACCGTCGTAGCTGCTCGTCAGCCTGCTCCTCGACGCCGGCCTACTCGTGGCTCTCCATCCCCGCCGGCACCCACAATGTTTTTTTGGCGGCCAAGCTCGCGGCGCCACGCCATCTACCCTTGTCATGCCGCTGCCTATGGCAATGCTCCTCGGCCACATTCGCGGCGCTGCCGGCTTATTGTACAGGCTTCATACGCCCCTTGGCTCCGGCCAACCGTTTCGACGCTGATGTGTCACTTTGGTCGCTTCTCGGCAAACAACATCAACTAACAAGTTCCTGTAGATTTTTATCTGTGATTTGAGCTGTAAAAGCCTGAACAACGGCAACTATTCTGTATTTTCCTTTCTGAATTTTATTCTCTTACAAGACTGGCCTATGTTGTACACGAATTTCTGTGTGAATGAAAGCTTGTGGAATTTGCAATGTATAGTTGTTCTTGTCCACTCTTCGTATAATGTGTTGCGACATTTTCAGTGTATTTGTGCTGTTGAACATACTGATCACTTGTTTCCTTCCAATATTGGGTAAGGCACCAAGTATATGCACCCTTGTGTTGTACAACTGATCAGTTCACAGAGACAAAAGAAACTTTGTAGAAACCATTGTCAGGTGAAACACTAGCATATAACAACAGAAGAAAATGATAGCTTCAGTTTGTGTTGCAGCAAGTAAATAGAACCATTTGGCATGAATAAAACAAGATCTGCAATGTTTATGTTGGTGTCCACTCTTGGCATAAGTATGGTGTGACGTTTCCATATTCTGATGTCAACTCTTGGATAAATGTACAGATGCATTTGCATTTGCCCTGATAATCTGATACGGTGTCAACTGTTGGCGTGAACAAACATTCATGGTTTGCTACAGAGGAAAATGATAGCTTCAGGTTTATGTTGCAGCAAGTAAATATCACCATTTGCCAGGTGAAATACACACATAGCAGCAGAAGAAAATGATAGCTTCAAGTGAAACACTAGCACATAGCAGTAGAAGAAAATGATACCTTCAGTTTAATAGAATATATGTTTGATAACAGATGTTCAGCATTGTCAGGTGACACACACATAGCAGCAAAATAAAAGGATACCTCCAGTTTTATGCTAAACCAAATACATAAACCATATAGCTGACATGCCCAGCTTACTAGCATTGAGGAACCAACAAGACATTATGCATCAACGCATGATCGGGCTCATCACGGCTGAAACCTTGATGTACTAGCACCTCCGTTGAAATCCAGTTGACGAGCGGCCGGCGGTGTTGTGCCATCTCCATGAGCTTCAAGCAATAGTCTTGTGAATTCTCCTTGGATATGTTGACCTAAAACTGATGGATACTCTCCAAATGCCATGGATATTGATGGATTTAATTATAGTACCACCAAAATCATATTCCGAAGGGCCAGCTACGGACAGAACAAAAACGGACTCCTTTGCTAGATAGTTTGTACCTTTTCCTGCAAATTGTATGTAGATATAAGAAATAGAAATGAAACATTGCTACTTATTCACACAGAACAAGCAAAGGTACCTTTTTTTGCCTTTCTTTGCTGCCTCTAGCACATCTTTTGATCTTTTTTTTGAACCTTTTATTCGTTCAGGAGCTCTAAATGGCACCATTGTTTTTGAAACATATCTAGTCATTTCGGAGGAACTTTCAGAGTCCTCATCTTCACCCAAGTTTAAATTGCTAATTAATTCTAGTGCTTCCAAAGACAACTTATCAATACCATTGTTGAGATGTGTAAGAACCTCCTTTGATGTTTTGCACTTCAATGCAAGTGAAATAATCTTTCGAGAAGTATGTGCAAACATGGATTCTAAGCTATCATTGCAATTCAGTTTTGATGTAAAAATTTCTTATTTTGCATACTTCGTCCAATAAACGGAGCAAATGGCATTTGAAACTTATTTGTTGAAAATGTGGTGTCAAAGGAAAGGGAATCTCCAAAGACAGAATAGTCCATGATAGCTTGTCCATCAGTCCAAAAGATGTTCATTATTGTACCATCATCATCATCTAACTGCATGGCATAGAAAAACGAAGGGTCCTCAGCTTGCTTGTTCTTTAGATACTCCATTAATGTTTGTGCATCTTTGGTTTCTAAATACTTTGAGCGCTCAGTTCGCAAATATTTGTTGCAATCCATTTGCAAGAAGGGTATAGCATCTTTTGTTGGAAATATGCCCTAGAGGCAATAATAAATTAGTTATTATTATATTTCCTTGTTCATGATAATCGTTTATTATCCATGCTAGAATTGTATTGATAGGAAACTCAGATACATGTGTGGATACATAGACAACACCATGTACCTAGTAAGCCTCTAGTTGACTAGCTCGTTGATCAATAGATGGTTACCGTTTCCTGACCATGGACATTGAATGTCACTGATGACGGGATCACATCATTAGGAGAATGATGTGATGGACAAGACCCAATCCTAAGCCTAGCACAAGATCGTTTAGTTCGTATGCTAAAGCTTTTCTAATGTCAAGTATCATTTCCTTAGACCATGA
>NC_057800.1:747538093-747539954 GCF_018294505.1 Triticum aestivum
GAGGGTCCCGGGGGTCCACCAGGTGGGTCCACCAGCCCCAAAAGGCTGCGCAGGCCAAGTGTGGGAGGGGACCAGCCCCAGGTAGGCTGGTGCACCCCCCACCAAGGCCCAAGGTGCGTGGAGAGTGGGAAGGGGGCAAACCCTAGGTCCAGATGGGCCTTAAGGCCCACCCTAGGGCGCCCCCCCTTTCTTTCCCCCCTTGGCCGCACCCTAGATGGGTTTTGGGGGCTGCCGCCACCCCTAGAGATGGAACCCTAGATGGGGCCACAGCCCCTCCCCTTCCCCTATATATATTGGGGGTTTTGGGGCTGCCAGACATAGGGGATCATCTCCCTCTTGGCGCAGCCCTACCTCTCTCCCTCCTCGTCTCTCGTAGTGCTTGGCGAAGCCCTGCTAGAGTCCCGCGCTCCTCCACCACCACCACGCCGTCGTGCTGCTGCTGGACGGAGTCTTCCCCAACCTCTCCCTCTCCTTGCTAGATTAAGGCGCAGGAGACGTCACCGGGCTGTACGTGTGTTCAACGTGGAGGCGCCGTTGTTCGGCGCTTAGATCGGAATCGACTGTGATCTGAATCGCTGCGTGTACGACTCCACCAACTGCATTCTTGCAACGCTTCCGCTTAGCGATCTACATGGGTATGTGGATGCACTCCCCTTCCCCTCATTGCTAGATTACTCCACAGATTGATCTTGGTGATGCGTAGAAAATTTTAAATTTCTGCTACGACCCCCAATGGTGGCATCATGAGCTAGGTCTATGCGTAGATTCTATGAACGAGTAGAACACAAAGTAGTTGTGGGCGATGATTTGTTCAATTTTCTTGCCGTTACTAGTCTTATCTTGATTCGGCGGCATTGTGGGATGAAGCGGCCCGGACCGACCTTACACGTACACTTACGTGAGACAGGTTCCATCGACTGACATGCACTTGATGCATAAGGTGGCTGGCGGGTGTCTGTCTCTCCCACTTTAGTCGAATCGGATTCGATGAAAAGGGTCCTTATGAAGGGTAAATTGAAATTGGCATATCGCCGTTGTGGTTTTGCGTAGGTATGAAACGTTCTTGCTAGAAACCTATAGCAGCCACGTAAAACATGCAACAACATTTATAGGACGTCTAACTTGTTTTTGCAGGGTATGCTATGTGATGTGATATGGCCAAAAGGATGTGATGAATGATATATGTGATGTATGAGATTGATCATGTTCTTGTAATAGGAATCACGACTTGCATGTCGATGAGTATGACAACCGGCAGGAGCCATAGGAGTTGTCTTAATTTATTTATTACCTGCGTGTCAATGAAAACGCCATGTAATTACTTTACTTTATTGCTAACCGTTAGCCATAGTAGTAGAAGTAATAGTTGGCGAGGCAACTTCATGAAGACACGATGATGGAGATCATGATGATGGAGATCATGGTGTCATGCCGGTGACGATGGTGTTCATGCCGCGCCTCGAAGATGAAGATCAAAGGCGCGGGATGATATTGGCCATATCATGTCACTTTATGATTTGCATGTGCTGTTTGTCATGTTTACATCTTATTTGCTTAGAACGACGGTAGCATAAAAAAGATGATCCCTCGCAATAATTTCAAGAAAGTGTTCCCCCTAAATGTGCAGCGTTGCTAAGGTCCGTTGTTCCGAAGCACCACGTGATGATCGGGTGTGATAGGTTCTAATGTTCGCATACAACGGGTGTAAGCCAGATTTACACATGAAATACACTTAGGTTAACTTGACGAGCCTAGCAAGTACAGACATGGCCTCGGAACACGGAAGACCGAAAGGTCGAACATGAGTCGTATAGTGGATACGATCAACATGAAGATATTCACCGTTGATGACTAGTCCGAC
>NC_057800.1:747539964-747545390 GCF_018294505.1 Triticum aestivum
ATTGTGCAACTCCCGGATACCGTAGGAATGCTTTGGGTGTACCAAACGTCACAACGTAACTGGGTGGCTATAAAGGTGCACTGCGGGTATCTCCGAAAGTGTCTGTTGGGTTGGCACGAATCGAGACTGGGATTTGTCACTCCGTGTTACGGAGAGGTATCTCTGGGCCCACTCGGTAGGACATCATCATAATGTGCACAATGTGACCAAGGAGTTGATAGCGGGATGATGTGTTATGGAACGAGTAAAGAGACTTGCCAGTAACGAGATTGAACGAGGTATCGGGATACCGACGATCGAATCTCGGGAAAGTATCGTACCGATAAACAAAGGGAATAGTATACGGGATTGATTGAATCCTTGACATCATGGTTCATCCGATGAGATCATCGTGGAGCATGTGGTAGCCAACATGGGTATCCAGATCCCGCTGTTGGTTATTGACCGGAGAGTTGTCTCGGCCATGTCTGCATGTCTTCCGAGCCCGTAGGGTCTACACACTTAAGGTTCGATGACGCTAGGGTTATAGGGAAAGTATGTACGTGGTTACCGAATGTTGTTCGGAGTCCCGAATGATATCCCGGACGTCACGAGGAGTTCCGGATTGGTCCGGAGGTAAAAATTTATATATGGGAAGTCCCGTTTTGGTCACCAGAAAAGTTTTGGGTGCTATCGGTAACGTACCGGGACCACCGAGAGGGTCCCGGGGGTCCACCAGGTGGGTCCACCAGCCCCAAAAGGCTGCGCAGGCCAAGTGTGGGAGGGGACCAGCCCCAGGTAGGCTGGTGCACCCCCCACCAAGGCCCAAGGTGCGTGGAGAGTGGGAAGGGGGCAAACCCTAGGTCCAGATGGGCCTTAAGGCCCACCCTAGGGCGCCCCCCCTTTCTTTCCCCCCTTGGCCGCACCCTAGATGGGTTTTGGGGGCTGCCGCCACCCCTAGAGATGGAACCCTAGATGGGGCCACAGCCCCTCCCCTTCCCCTATATATATTGGGGGTTTTGGGGCTGCCAGACATAGGGGATCATCTCCCTCTTGGCGCAGCCCTACCTCTCTCCCTCCTCGTCTCTCGTAGTGCTTGGCGAAGCCCTGCTAGAGTCCCGCGCTCCTCCACCACCACCACGCCGTCGTGCTGCTGCTGGACGGAGTCTTCCCCAACCTCTCCCTCTCCTTGCTAGATTAAGGCGCAGGAGACGTCACCGGGCTGTACGTGTGTTCAACGTGGAGGCGCCGTTGTTCGGCGCTTAGATCGGAATCGACTGTGATCTGAATCGCTGCGTGTACGACTCCACCAACTGCATTCTTGCAACGCTTCCGCTTAGCGATCTACATGGGTATGTGGATGCACTCCCCTTCCCCTCATTGCTAGATTACTCCACAGATTGATCTTGGTGATGCGTAGAAAATTTTAAATTTCTGCTACGACCCCCAATGGTGGCATCATGAGCTAGGTCTATGCGTAGATTCTATGAACGAGTAGAACACAAAGTAGTTGTGGGCGATGATTTGTTCAATTTTCTTGCCGTTACTAGTCTTATCTTGATTCGGCGGCATTGTGGGATGAAGCGGCCCGGACCGACTTTACACGTACACTTACGTGAGACAGGTTCCATCGACTGACATGCACTTGATGCATAAGGTGGCTGGCGGGTGTCTGTCTCTCCCACTTTAGTCGAATCGGATTCGATGAAAAGGGTCCTTATGAAGGGTAAATTGAAATTGGCATATCGCCATTGTGGTTTTGCGTAGGTATGAAACGTTCTTGCTAGAAACCTATAGCAGCCACGTAAAACATGCAACAACATTTATAGGACGTCTAACTTGTTTTTGCAGGGTATGCTATGTGATGTGATATGGCCAAAAGGATGTGATGAATGATATATGTGATGTATGAGATTGATCATGTTCTTGTAATAGGAATCACGACTTGCATGTCGATGAGTATGACAACCGGCAGGAGCCATAGGAGTTGTCTTAATTTATTTATTACCTGCGTGTCAATGAAAACGCCATGTAATTACTTTACTTTATTGCTAACCGTTAGCCATAGTAGTAGAAGTAATAGTTGGCGAGGCAACTTCATGAAGACACGATGATGGAGATCATGATGATGGAGATCATGGTGTCATGCCGGTGACGATGGTGTTCATGCCGCGCCTCGAAGATGAAGATCAAAGGCGCGGGATGATATTGGCCATATCATGTCACTTTATGATTTGCATGTGCTGTTTGTCATGTTTACATCTTATTTGCTTAGAACGACGGTAGCATAAAAAAGATGATCCCTCGCAATAATTTCAAGAAAGTGTTCCCCCTAAATGTGCAGCGTTGCTAAGGTCCGTTGTTCCGAAGCACCACGTGATGATCGGGTGTGATAGGTTCTAATGTTCGCATACAACGGGTGTAAGCCAGATTTACACATGAAATACACTTAGGTTAACTTGACGAGCCTAGCAAGTACAGACATGGCCTCGGAACACGGAAGACCGAAAGGTCGAACATGAGTCGTATAGTGGATACGATCAACATGAAGATATTCACCGTTGATGACTAGTCCGACTCACGTGATGATCAGACACGGCCTAGTTGACTCGGATCATGTATCACTTAGATGACTAGAGGGGTGCCTATCTGAGTGGGAGTTCATTAAATAATCAGATGAACTTAATTATCATGAACATCTGATTACGCTTTAGTTCATTAAATAAAGGATTTTGGAAATTATGTCGTAGCTTACGCTTTAGTTCTACTATTTTAGATATGTTCCTAGAGAAAATTTAGCTGAAAGTTGATAGTAGCAATTATGCGGACTGGGTCCGTAAACTGAGGATTGTCTTCATTGCCGCGCAGAAGGATTATGTCCTTAATGCACCGCTCAGTGAGCTGAACCTCGAGCGTCGGTTGTGGATGTTGCGAACATCTGACATACACGTTTTGATGACTACATGATAGTTCAGTGCGTTATGCTAAATTGTTTAGAATTGAGGCACCAAAGACGTTTTTGAAACATCGCAGAACATATGAGATGTTTCAAAGACTGAAATTGGAATTTCAGACTAGTGCCCACGTTAAGAGGTATGAGACCTTTGACAAGTTTCATAAGCCTGCAAACTAAGGGAGAAAAACTCAATCGTTGAGCATGTGCTCAGATTGTCTGAGTACTGCAATCGCTTGAATCGAGTGGGAGTTAATCTTCTAGATGAGATAGTGATGGTCCTCCATAGTCATTGCCACCAAGCTATTGGAGCTTCGTGATGAACTATAACATATCAGGGATAGACATGATGATCCTTCAGCAACTCACAATGTTTGACACCGCGAAAGTAGAAATCAAGTAGGAGCATCAATTGTTGATGGTTAAAACACTAGTTTCAAGAAGGGCAAGGGGAAGAAGGGATACTTCATGCGACGGCAAATCAGTTGCTGCTCTAGTGAAGAAACCCAAGGTTGAACCAAACCTGAGACTAAGTACTTCTATAATGAGGGGAACGGTCACTGAAGCAAAACTACCCTAGATACTTGGTAGATGAGAGGGCTGGCAAGGTCGACAGAAGTATTTTGGATATACGTCATATTATTGTGTACTTTACTAGTACTCCTAGCAGCACCAGGGTAATAAATACAGGTTCGGTTGCTAAGCGTTAGTAACTCGAAATAAAAGGCTGCGGAGACTAGCTAAAGGTGAGATGACGATATGTGTTGGAAGTGTTTCCAAGGTTGATGTGATCAAACATCGCACGCTCCCTCTACCATCGGGATTGTTGTTAAACCGAAATAATTGTTATTTGGTGTTTGCGTTGAGTATAGACATGATTGGATTATGTTTATCGCCACACGGTTATTCATTTAAGGAGAATAATGGTTACTCTGTTTATTTGAATAATACCTTCAATGGTCTTGCACCTAAAATGAATGGTTTATTGAGTCTCGATCGTAGTGATACACATGTTCATGCCAAAAGATATAAGATAGTAATGATAGTACCATGTACTTGTGGCACTGCCATTTGAGTCATGTTGGTATAAAACGCATGAAGAAGCTCCATGTTGATGGATATTTGGACTCACTCGTTTTGAAAACATTGAGACATGCGAACCATGTCTATTGGTAGATATGCATGAAGAAACTCCATGCAGATGGATCGTTTGGACTCACTTGATTTTGAATCACTTGAGACATGCAAATCATACCACATGGGCAAGATGACTGAAAGGCCTCGTTTTCAGTAAGATGGAACAAGAAAGCAACTTGTTGAAAGTAATACATTTTGATGTGTGCAGTCCAATGAGTGTTGAGGCACGCAATGGATATCGTTATGTTCTTACTTCACAGATGATTTGAGTAGATGTTGAGTATATTTACTTGATGAAATACAAGTCTGAATTATTGAAAGGTTTAAGTAATTTTAGAGTGAAGTTGAAGATCGTCGTGACAAGATGATAAAATGTCTATGATATGATCATAGAGATGAATATCTGAGTTACGAGTTTGGCACACAATTAAGACATTGTGGAAGTTGTTTCACAACTAATATCGCCTGGAACACCATAGTGTGATGGTGTGTCCGAACATCACAACTACACCCTATTGGATATGGTGCATACCATGATGTCTCTTATCGAATTACCACTATCGTTTATGGGTTAGGCATTAGAGACAACCACACTCACTTTAAATAGGGCACCACACAATTCCGTTGAGACGACACCGTATGAACTATGGTTTAGAGAAACCTAAGCTGTCGTTTCTTAAAAGTTTGGGGCTGCGATGCTTATGTGAAAAAGTTTCAGGCTGATAAGCTCAAACCCAAAGCGGATAAATGCATCTTCATAGAATACCCAAAAATAGTTGGGTATACCTCCTATTTCAGATCCGGAAGCAAAAGTGATTGTTTCTAGAAACAGGTCCTTTCTCGAGAAAAAGTTTCTCTCGAAAGAACTGAGTGGGAGGATGATGGAGACTTGATGAGGTTATTGAACCGTCACTTCATCTAGTATGTAGCAGGGCACATGAAGTTGTTCCTGTGGCACCTACACCAATTGAAGTGGAATCTTATGATAGTGATCATGAAACTTCGGATCAAGTCACTACCAAACCTCATAGGTCGACAAGGATGCGTACTACTTCAGAGTGGTATGTAATCCTGTCTTGGAAGTCATGTTGCTAGACAACAGTGAACCTACGAGCTATGGAGAAGCAATGGTGGGCCCGGATTACGAAAATTGGCTCGAGGCCATAAAATCCGAGAGAGGATCCATGTATGAAAACAAAGTGTAGACTTTGGAAGAACTACTCGAAGGTCGTAAGGCTGTTGAGTACATATGGATTTTAAAAGGAAGACGGACAATGATGGTAAGTATCACCATTAAGAAAGCTCGACTTGTCGTTAAGATGTTTTCCGACAAGTTCAAGGAGTTGACTACGATGAG
>NC_057800.1:747634847-747655046 GCF_018294505.1 Triticum aestivum
TGTTTCATTGCACATCCGTAGCATCAATGATCCATCAAACAATGGCCACATCTCATTGTTGATCAACAGTGACTAATTTAACTTGAGATGCAAATAACCCATTGGTATAAACCAGTTGTAATACCGAAGATCGTCTCCGGTCATCGTTGAGCAATCACCCGCCTATGAGTCAACAAAATTGATGTTGAGGACAGCGATGTTAAATTCAGATAAAACTCCATCATAAATCGCTAAGAACATCAATTTCAAGGACCCGCACCATGCCACTTTCCCAAACGCTTGGTGTCCTGAATCAAACTATTTCAATTGCATGATGTCTGTCGATGAAACAAAGCAAAAGTAGTGCAGATTGGAATGCTAGAACCCCCCCCCCCAGACGTCGCATGTTTCTAAACATGAGAAAATCAGTTACTAAAGCCAAAATAATGCATATCTATATATTATGTAATTCACTCTAAAAAAATGAAAATCACATTATACAAGTCAAGCATACTCAAAGGAACTGGTAATATTTTTGTCCAGCACATCTCAGTCGAACAACTAATTCCAAGATAGGCATTATATGGCTCTCCCCAGCTTGGTAGGATGCACCATGCTTCTTTCTCCAAATAGAAGAACATAGTAAATGTTTTAGTAAATACATGGAGACTACGCATGTTACGAAACCATTATCCAGCAGTTGAAAAGCATCAAACTGGACGAGTTGACGAACTTTACCTGCTTGACAATCCCGCAGCCCCATCGAGCCTCGCGTCGAGCCCGCCAACCTCAGAGAATAACGAATCCCCACAGCTGCCGACTATTCCACCTGCTTCCACAAGCACCCCTTCGGCCGCCAGCAATGCCGCCTCCCGCCACTGATGGTCAACGTAAACATGCACAGAAACAATGAAATGGATAACACTTTTGCCCCCTCTATTACACATCAAGAACCATCAAATTTCAAACCTCGTCACAAAGCAGAGCATAATGTACTCAATAAAAATCAAGTAACCCTTCCTCACCAGCATCTACTCAATTAGACTACTAATCCGGCTACCTTCTTTTGGGGGCAAAAAATAACAAATCTACACCACCCTCGCGCAAGCAAGAAGTAATATATAGTGAAAAAATCAAACACAAATTCGACGAAGAACACACTGTACGGATGCAACTATTTTCCACAATGTTATCTGGTGATAAATTTGCAACTATTTTTGGACATATTTTCCACGAATGTCATCTGGTGAAAAATTTCTATTTGCTATGAAAACATTTGTCAATGTTTCACACTAAAAAAATCAGATTTTTTAATATTTTACTGTTCACCCAGGTTCAAGTGAGCTAGGGATTAGAACAACATTTTTGGACGAAGTACTACAGAAATAATCCAAGCAATCCTACTATAGTATCAAGGCACACATATAAGTGATTATTCTCTCATTTAAACTGAAGTACTCCCTCTGTTTCTAAATATAAGTCCATTTAGAAATTTCAATATGGACTACATACGGATGCATATAGACATTCTTTAGAGTGTAGATTCATTCAGTAGTCCATATTGGAATCTGTAAAAAGACTTATATTTAGGAATGGAGGGAGTAGTATATATATCCACCTCACGGGCTACTATATTAAGATGGCCAAGCCTTTGTTAATCATATGAACATGGTACAGGCAAGGAGGACATTAGCTAAGAAATGTAGTATCAAAGATTAGATAGATGAACATGCAAAATTTGATGTAGAAAACAAGGATAATCTTACCTGAATCTCTTCCGATGACTGCGCCTTGGCAGAGATGATATAGAAAATCTCGACTGGGGTGTATTACTCAATGGGGGTGTCGTCTGGTAG
The DNA here is from genome assembly GCF_018294505.1 of Triticum aestivum. Taxonomy (NCBI): domain Eukaryota; kingdom Viridiplantae; phylum Streptophyta; class Magnoliopsida; order Poales; family Poaceae; genus Triticum; species Triticum aestivum. The sequence goes on from NC_057800.1 coordinate 747,636,683, forward strand.
CGGCGGCGTGCACGGCTGCATCAGAGTGTGACCCGCCACCACGGGCATATGCGTTACAGATTGGCGAGTGGAGGTCGACGAAGGCGCTGGCATGCCTGCACAAGACATGCGCAAAATTATCAAATCAGCATTGAACGTACCATATAGATGGATCTCTCAAAATATACTCTCATTCATCAATTCCTTCTCAGAAAATAAATGAAGTGGCTGGACCAATCTTAGCTCTGCTTGTATGTTGCTGCTCCAAAATCTTCCTCGAACTGGAGATTGACGGTCATATACTATGCATTAACTCTAAGGCAGAAACTTATTATCATCTTCAAAATAAGCTCACGTGTAAGAAGATATCCATGAGAAGTACATCAAATTATGTATGAAAATATCTGAACCAAACAGAGCGCCTATTTATTCCCATCTCATAGTTTTCATTCACTAAAATGTGTCGTTCGCCTAATATGCATGTCTGACCAAAAGTGTGATGAGGTGTTGGATCAGAGGTTTTAGTTAGGTCATGAACTGATCCCATCACTCAACAGTTAACACGAGAGTTTGGCGAGAGCAACAGAAAGTATGGTTAGCATATACGAAACACAAGTACAGATCCATAAGCAGAGGACACATATGGCCTGTGTGTTACCTGTTGTGGTGAAACCGTATGATTTTTGACCAAATATATATATGCAAGGCAACATGCAGATGAATAGCATGAAGATGTGGGTAAAAAGGCACACGTTTGTTTAAGTAGGTTTGATAGGATGCTTAAAATAAGAAGGTTTACTATAACCATGGGCCTTGTAGCAGAAGAAACAACAAAGTAACAATGCTGCCGAAACAAACGGGATCTAGGAATTAAAGCGTGGACAAAAGAATGCAAATACCGAATACTTGCTAGAATAGAAATGCAAATTAAAACGGATCTACTAACCCATAATTTTTAAATACAAATTATTTGAATATATTACAAATCAAAAGCTTGCAGGAATAGAGATGGTCAGATGGAACATACCGAATACCGACAGCGCACTAAAGACAATCACGAGGCAAATGCCCTTTCCGAGACCTCATTGCAGTAAATGTTCGAATAATATCCTTATCATCAACGGACTTGAGTACCACCTGCTCATTGTAACTTGTAACACATGACTTGAACCATTCATTATTGATCTTGCTACGCAGTTTGCTCCCTGTTAAAAATAAGAAAACAGTTTTCTCTCTATTAGTGCTCGACAGAAAAAACAGAAGTGTTCGTAAAACTTTAGAAGATTGACAAATAAAAAATACAGTCATGCAAACTTAAAGAAAATGACGTGTTTGGCTTGACAGAACAAGGATTATAGGATCAGGAAAATCAGCTTTATCGACAAAATCTGATCTGTATAACTTTAAAGTAGATACTTGGTTGCAGCTAAAATAAAATCAAGTGCTGCCGGCAGGTCCGGTCCTCGGATTTTAGGGGCCCAGGGCGAAACAAAAATCCAGGGCCTTTAGTATAAAGGTCTAAATAATAATCAATCTATGTAGACATAAATTTAGAGGCCAAAAAAAAGGGCATCTAAAATCATTAAGCATATCAAATAATAAAATCATCCGAGATGCAAATTAGTAAATTAGTAATGATAGTAACTCAATTTCTTCTCAATGCATACTTTCGAGATGGCATGACAGTACTAAAATTGAAAAGGACAATTATTTTTGGAAATTAGCATAAAGCTATGATAGTATAAGATCCAGTTAAAAATCACCATCAAGAATCTGCCTCTCGCCTCTGGTTCATAAAACCTGCTAGGCATACCTTATCTGGAATCTGCCTCTCACCTCTTGTTGTGGTGAACGGCGTTTATTATCACCTGGACGGCAGTGCTAACGACCTGATTGGTAAACTATAGAGATTAGAGAGGAGAAACAATCAGGCAAATCGTTGGACAAATCTAGAATCAGAAACACATAGGTCGCTGCTCGTTCGGAGGAAGAAAGATGAACACCCAGATGTACGTACCTGGTGGCGCTGACGTCCTAGACTCCAGTCGAAATTAAATTAGGGTGCGGCGGTGCGGACACACCAGGAACCTAATTAGGGTGCGACGAGGACGACACGCTGGATCCTCATAGGGAAGGCTCCCCCAAACCATGGAAGTTGGCGTGGTCGCGCGGAGGACGATGATGACGACAGGAGGAAGCTGAAGTGGGTGAGGTGGAGCTCCTCCGTACGCGCGCATGCCAACACCCGCCCGCTTGCGATGAGGACGACGCGCCGGCTCCTCATAGGGAATCCCCAAATCATGGAATCTGGCAGGGTCACACGGAGGATGACGATGACAACGGGAGGAATTGGGAGAGGTGTAGCTTCACCATGGCCAAGTCGAGCGAAGGAGGCCGGCGGTGGCGATTTTTGTGGAGAGAAAGATCCGATAGGGATCGAGGGGGGGGAGTGGAGGTGCAGACGTGCGTGCGACCACGTGGAGACACGAAATCTACCCTGTGCCGCAGCAGCGGCGTCTCCCGGAGTTCGGCGGCAGGGATTGAAACCGCCCTGCCCTGGAGACTTGGCGGCGGCGTTTCCCAGAGTTCGGCGGCGGGAGCGGCGTCTCCCTCTCGGACGGCGGCGGCGGCGGCAATGATAGATGGGATCGATGGAGCTTTTTTTTGGGTGTGGGGTTTTTTTGGGTGGCTACGTGGATGGGTGGGGTGGGAAGAGGGCGAAAAAAAACCGAACAAAAATGGTGGGACGAAAATAAAACCCGGAACTCGACCTACCAACTGAGACATTAGGAGTAGAGATTACTGTATATATATCAGAGGAAGCGGCTTTGATGGCTCACCTGGTTCGTATCCGCTCTGGGCTCTGCGTTCGCCGGACCAGTTTTTTCTTTTCCGTTAACTGGTGGATGTTCGCTGCGAAGTAACTCCCAACGAATGTCCTCGCAGCCGTTTGATCAAGATTAGACGATGACATTTAAAAAAAAATCTGAAAGTGTCTTCTAGGATGAAATTGTCATGCTAGTCTCAAAATATGTCACCCTACAACTAAAATTGCAACGGAAATTGTTCGAAATGTCACCCTCTCAGCCAACTAAAAGATTCTCTTTTTTTACTTTTTATTATAGTGAAATTATCTATGACAACTAGGTATAAATCGATGCAAAATAAAAAGGACCCTAATAGCGAGCTAATGTTTATTCTGTGAGAATGAACATTTTGTAACACGTTATAACCACATATGCTCACATACACGCATATACATTCACCCCTATGAGTACATGCACGCATACCTTATTTCTATGAGCACTTCCGAGATATCAAGCCGACACAACATCTTGATATTGCCGAAGTCACCACTGTTGTCTCGTAGTCAATGAAAACATCTCCTTCCATTGAACGAACATCACTGGAAACACTGAAATAAATTTAGCAAAATAAAGGCACCAGTGCCACGTATAGGTTTTAAACTTTAGTGAGCTGGTTTCACCACACGGACGTTCCTCAACAAAGTTTACATGACCAAACACCGATTTTCCTTGTCATTTGCTCAAAGAATCACTCTGAGAAACGTTCAAGAATTGTCATGTTAAAACAAAGAGTTATGTTATGCTATAATAGAAATATTTGTCATGCTAAACAAGCAAAAAAATGCCAAGCTATAGAACAAAAATTGCCATACTACAACAGAGAAAATTGCCATGCGTTTCAGAAAATTGCCATGTTGCAGTAGAGATAATTATCATGCTAACGAGAAGAGGAAGTTGCTCACATGTTTAGAAATTGACATGCGCAAAAGAGAATTACAATGTTAGCAGAAAGGAATTACCATGTTACAACAGAAAAATGGTATGGTACAACAGAGAAAATTGTCAATTTGCATTGCATGTGTAGGAATTACCATCCTACAACGGGATGATTCGCCATGCTATGCAGAGAAGTAGTCATATATGATTTTAGTAATGCGCATGCTTCACATCATGGGTGGATGTCATGCTACACGAGGTCGTTCCCTTGGGTGGGTGCATCAGAAGGAACGTTTGCGTTGTTCCCTGTGAAGGGTGCATGAGAGGGAAAGCCCACAAGAATTTCCATATGTCATCACTTTTAAGATTCATGCTAGAATCACCGCTTTACGATTGCATGTGTCTCGAAAGTACTCATGAAGATCCCGAAAGGTTGTAGAAGGTCCTGGAAGATTTTGAAAGGTTTATGACTTCAAGGATATTCTAGAAGGGCCTTCATTGCAAAAAAAAATCTGGAACAATATCTTTGTTGCAAAGATTTTCTATAAACAAGACCTCTGTTGCAAAACATCCGCACCAGCAACTCTGTTGCAATGGTGAAAGATGGTGCTCTGCTGCCCAATGTCTGCACATCAGACGGCTCACGAGGCCGTGAATCTTTTATAAACATCATCGGCCGACGCGTAGCAGCGTCGTTTTTTTAAATTATTATTTGTCTCCATATAGGCCCATAGAACAAATGTTTCTATCTTTTATACACCTATATTATATACTCCCCCCATGTGTGGTCTAGGAACGTCCCCATGCATGTGAATCGTGGGACCAAGTCGAAGGCAATGCAAATTAACTATTTCCACCATTCCATAACGAAGACGCAGCTGTTGTCTTTGTCCAGGTTTGAAGACGCAGCAAAACGAAGATCTCCACATATGCAGGGCCGTCCAGGGGCCTGTGCGGGCTGTGCGACCGCACAGGGCCTCCAAATTCGAAGGGCCCCTGATTTTGGGCCAGCATCTAGTAGTATATTCTTTGTTTTAGGCCCTGTTTTCACAGCAAGAACAGAATTAGGCCTATGCACTCTGGACTCCCGAAATGAGGCTTTCCCTTAGTGCCGATCCACACACCCTGCTGGTCGATCGATAAATCCTCATAAATCTATCTCGAGCTCTGCTAGAAAAACAAGCAACTATCCATCTAGCTCCGCGCGATCTGCTCGGGTAAGGAAAAGGCCCTCACGGAGATGAACTGACTCCAGTACGGCGCCGTCCGGAGGGTAGCGGCGTTGCTAGAGAAACGACCCACAGCCCTACCGGCATGGATAATTCTTTCCACCATTCTGTTGGCCGCCGGTGGCCGAGAAAAGGTGAGGGCATCACCGATCTATCCACAAGGTGCGCTCAAACTAAATCCCTAATTAATTTAGACTATTTTGTCCTCACGGAGATGAACCGATTGAGGTGCTCAAACTGAATAACCGATCTGAATAATTATATGAGACGGTTCATAATCCAGTTTTTCTAGGGAATATATGGGTGTGCATATGCATCAATTCATCAATCCAGTTTTTCTAGGGAATACAAATAATAGGCTTGTTGATTAAGTTGTCACACACCAAGATTTCCAAGCTAGTTGCTCGTTCAAAGTTCAGGGTTCAATCCCTTTTTTCATTTTGTTATCTTGGTAGACCTTTAACTCATGGAGTGTTTGAATTCGTTCATATTTCTTTTGTAAACAAATCATCTATTCTAAAAATTCTAGGGCCTCATTTCGGGTTCTGCACCAGGGCCCCGAATTCCTGGAGACAGCCCTGCACATATGTTTGAACCGAGCTAGAACGTAGGAATGGCAGCACGCCTGCATGCTGTCTCAAGAAATAAAAAGAAAGAAAGGAATAATGACACTGGATCATCCATCCTCTTTGGCATCGAGCAGAGCACCGGCGCCCGCCAGCCGTCAGATTTAGCTCAGCTCTCCTTGTGATCGCCGCCAGCTTCGGCCCCGGCTCCCTTGTCGTCGGCGACCTCCACCGGCGGGAGGGTCTGCAGGGTCAAATACAAGTGAAGAAGAATAGGAGAGAGATGAGCATTATGTCGAACAGATCGCGTGCACTGACAAGGCGGGGGGGGGAGGTGAGTGAAAGTCAGATAGACCACCACCACCCCCTGCACCCCCGGGGTTGATCGCTTTTCATTTTTTGATACAAGGGTGTGTGTGCAATTTCTTTGCGAAATCAGCTCCTTACAATCAGACCCCGCTTTTTAGAAAGTGATCAAACACAACAAATCGAGCGATCGGTGCTTTCTCCAAAAAGATTGCCAAAAACATGATGGCTTTTGCAAAAGAAGAAAAAAAAGAATAGAAACTAAGTATTCTTCCGCAAATCTTGAGCAAATGGCTGCACTTTCATCTCCATTGTTGTTGGTCGAACTTAGGTATCACATGGAAGAAATCCAACAACCTATGAGCTTTTGGAGCAACCGCTTTGGAGGAAAAAGTTTGGAGAAAATAAGTTTCAAGTGAAGCTGATGCTGTCAGATTTTACCTCTGATGTTTGTGCCACACCCATATGGTGGAGAGATGGGGCCATAGGGGTACATCTGTTGGCGAACGCAGTAATTTCAAAAAAATTCCTACGCACACGCAAGATCATGGTGATGCATAGCAACGAGAGGGGAGAGTATGATCTACGTACCCTTGTACATCGCAACGGAAGTGTTGACACAATGTAGAGGAAGTAGTCGTACGTCTTCTTCCCGATCCGACCAATCCAAGCACCGTTACTCCGGCACCTCCGAGTTCTTAGCACACGTACAGCTCGATGACGCTCCCCGGGCTCCGATCCAGCAAAGCTTCGGGGATGAGTTCCGTCAGCACAACGGTGTGGTGACGATGATGATGTTCCACCGACGCAGGGCTTTGCCTAAGCACTACAACGATATGACCGAGGTGGAATATGGTGGCAGGGGGCACCGCACATGGCTAAGGAACGACCACGAGGATCAACTTGTGTGTCCTAGGGTGCCCCCTTGCCTCCGTATATAAAGGAGCCAAGGGGAGGGGCGGCCGGCCAAGGTGGGCGCGCCAAGAGGGAGTCCTACTCCCACCGGGAGTAGGACTCCTAGTTGGACAAGGAGAGAGAGGGGAGAAAGAGGAGGAAGAGAGGAAAGAAAGGAAAGGGGGGGGGGGGCGTCGCCCCCCTTCCCTTGTCCTATTCGGACTAGGAAGGGGAGGGGCGCGCGGCCACCTCCTGCCTCTTTCCCTCTTCTCCCTCAAGGCCCATGTAGGCCCAATAAACCCCCGGGGGGGTTCCGGTAACCCCCCGGTACTCCGGAAAAATGCCGATTTCACCCGGAACGATTCCGATGTCCAAATATAGGCTTCCAATATATCGATATTTATGTCTCGACCATTTCGAGACTCCTCGTCATGTCCGTCATCACATCCGGGATTCCGAACAAACTTCGGTACATCAAAATTCATAAACTCATAATAACTGTCATCGTAACTTTAAGCGTGCGGACCCTACGGGTTCGAGAACAATGTAGACATGACCGAGACATGTCTCCGGTCAATAACCAATAGCGGAACCTGGATGCTCATATTGGCTCCTACATATTCTACGAAGATCTTTATCGGTCAGACCGCATAACAACGTACGTTGTTCCCTTTGTCATCGGTATGTTACTTGCCCGAGATTCGATCGTCGGTATTCCAATACCTAGTTCAATCTCGTTACCGGCAAGTCTCTTTACTCGTTATGTAATACAGCATCCCGCAACTAACTCATTAGTTGCAATGCTTGCAAGGCTTAAGTGATGTGCATTACCGAGAGGGCCCAGAGATACGTCTCCGACAATCGGAGTGACAAATCCTAATCTCGAAATACGCCAACCCAACACGTACCTTTGGAGACACCTGTAGAGCACCTTTATAATCACCCAGTTACGTTGTGACGTTTGGTAGCACACAAAGTGTTCCTCTGGTAAACGGGAGTTGCATAATCTCATAGTCATAGGAACATGTATAAGTCATGAAGAAAGCAATAGCAACATACTAAACGATCGGGTGCTAAGCTAATGGAATGGGTCATGTCAATCAGATCATTCACTTAATGATGTGATCCCGTTAATCAAATAACAACTCTTTGTTCATGGCTAGGAAACATAATCATCTTTGATTAACGAGCTAGTCAAGTAGAGGCATACTAGTGACACTTTGTTTGTCTATGTATTCACACATGTATCATATTTCCGGTTAATACAATTCTAGCATGAATAATAAACATTTATCATGATATAAGGAAATAAATAATAACTTTATTATTGCCTCTAGGGAATATTTCCTTCAATCTCCCACTTGCACTAGAGTCAATAATCCAGATTACACAGTAATGATTCTAACACCCATGGAGCCTTGGTGTTGATCATGTTTTGCTCGTGGAAGAGGCTTAGTCAACGGGTCTGCGACATTCAGATCCGTATGTATCTTGCAAATCTCTATGTCTCCCACCTGGACTAAATCCCGGATGGAATTGAAGCGTCTTTTGATGTGCTTGGTTCTCTTGTGAAATCTGGATTCCTTTGCCAAGGCAATTGCACCAGTATTGTCACAAAAGATTTTCATTGGACCCGATGCACTAGGTATGACACCTAGATCGGATATGAACTCCTTCATCCAGACTCCTTCATTTGCTGCTTCCGAAGCAGCTATGTATTCCGCTTCACATGTAGATCCCGCTACGACGCTTTGTTTAGAACTGCACCAACTGACAGCTACACCGTTTAATGTAAACACATATCCAGTTTGCGATTTAGAATCGTCCGGATCAGTGTCAAAGCTTGCATCAACATAACCTTTTACGATGAGCTCTTTGTCACCTCCATATATGAGAAACATATCCTTAGTCCTTTTCAGGTATTTCAGGATGTTCTAGACCGCCTCCAGTGATCCATTCTTGGATTACTTTGGTACCTCCCTGCTAGACTTATAGCAAGGCACACATCAGGTCTGGTACACAGCATTGCATACATGATAGAGCCTATGGCTGAAGCATAGGGAACATCTTTCATTTTCTCTCTATCTTCTGCAGTGGTCGGGCATTGAGTCTTACTCAACTTCACACCTTGTAACACAGGCAAGAACCCTTTCTTTCCTTGATCCATTTTGAACTTTTTCAAAACTTTTTCAAGGTATGTGCTTTGTGAAAGTCCAATTAAGCGTCTTGATCTATCTCTATAGATCTTAATGCCTAATATGTAAGCAGCTTCACCGAGGTCTTTCATTGAAAAACTCTTATTCAAGTATCCCTTTATGCTATCCAGAAATTCTATATCATTTCCAATTAGTAATATGTCATCCACATATAATATCAGAAATGCTACAGAGCTCCCACTCACTTTCTTGTAAATACAGGCTTCTCCAAAAGTCTGTATAAAACCAAATGCTTTGATCACACTATCAAAGCATTTATTCCAACTCCGAGAGGCTTGCACCAGTCCATAAATGGATCGCTGGAGCTTGCACACTTTGTTAGCTCCCTTTGCATCGACAAAACCTTCTAGTTGCATCATATACAACTCTTCTTCTAGAAATCCATTCAGGAATGCACTTTTAACATCCATCTGCCAAATTTCATAATCATAAAATGCGGCAATTGCTAACATGATTCGGACAGACTTAAGCATCGCTACGGGTGAGAAGGTCTCATCGTAGTCAATCCCTTGAACTTTGCGAAAACCTTTTGCGACAAGTCGAGCTTTGTAGACAGTAATATTACCGTCAGCGTCAGTCTTCTTCTTGAAGATCCATTTATTCTCAATTGCTTGCCGATCAGCGGGCAAGTCAACCAAAGTCCATACTTCGTTCTCATACATGGATCCCATCTCAGATTTCATGGCTTCAAGCCATTTTGCGGAATCTGGGCTCACCATCGCTTCTTCATAGTTCGTAGGTTCATCATGATCTAGTAACATGACTTCCAGAACAGGATTACCGTACCACTCTGGGCGGATCTCAATCTGGTTGATCTACGAGGTTCAGTAGTATCTTGATCTAAAGTTTCATGATCATCATCATTAACTTCCTCTCTAACTGGTGTAGGTGTCACTGAAACAGTTTTCTGTGATGCACTACTTTCCATAAGGAAGTAGGTACAGTTACCCCGTCAAGTTCAACTTTCCTCCCACTCACTTCTTTCGAGAGAAACTCCTTCTCCAGAAAGTTTTCCGAATTTAGCAACAAAAGTCTTGCCTTCGGATCTGTGATAGAAGGTGTATCCAATAGTTTCCTTTGGATATCCTATGAAGACACATTTCTCCGATTTGGGTTCGAGCTTATCAGGTTGAAACTTTTTCACATAAGCATCGCAGCCCCAAACTTTCAGAAACGACAACTTTGGTTTCTTGCCAAACCATAGTTCATAAGGCGTCGTCTCAACGTATTTTGATGGTGCCCTATTTAACGTGAATGCGGCCGTCTCTAGAGCGTATCCCCAAAAAGATAGCGGTAAATCAGTAAGAGACATCATAGATCGCACCATATCTAGTAAAGTACGATTACGACGTTCGGACACACCATTACGTTGTGGTGTTCCGGGTGGCGTGATCTGCGAAACTATTCCGCAATTTTTCAAATGTACACCAAACTCGTAACTCAAATATTCTCCTCCACGATCAGATCGTAGAAACTTTATTTTCTTGTTACGATGATTTTCAACTTCACTCTGAAATTATTTGAACTTTTCAAACGTTTCAGACTTATGTTTCATTAAATAGATATACCCATATCTGCTTAAGTCATTTGTGAAGGTGAGAAAATAACGATATCCGCCATGAGCCTCAATATTCATCGGACCACATACATCTGTATGTATGATTTCCAACAAATCTGTTGCTCTCTCCATAGTACCGGAGAACGGTGTTTTGGTCATCTTGCCCATGAGGCACGGTTCGCAAGTACCAAGTGATTCATAATCAAGTGGTTCCAAAAGCCCATCAGTATGGAGTTTCTTCATGCGCTTTACACCGATATGACCTAAACGGCAGTGCCACAAATATGTTGCACTATCATTATCAACTCTGCATGTTTTGGCTTCAACATTATGAATATGTGTGTTACTACTATCGAGATTCAACAAGAATAGACCACTCTTCAAAGGTGCATGACCATAAAAGATATTACTCATATAAATAGAACAACCATTATTCTCTAATTTAAATGAATAACCGTCTCGCATCAAATAAGATCCAGATATAATGTTCATGCTTAACGCTGGCACCAAATAACAATTATTTAGGTCCAATATTAATCCCGAAGGTAGATGTAGAGGTAGCGTGCCGACTGCGATCACATCGACTTTGGAACCGTTTCCCACGCGCATCGTCACCTCGTCCTTAGCCAATTTTCGCTTAATCCGTAGTCCCTGTTTCGAGTTGCAAATATTAGCAACAGAACCAGTATCAAATACCCAGGTGCTACTGCGAGCATTGGTAAGGTACACATCAATAACATGTATATCACATATACCTTTGTTCACCTTGCCATCCTTCTTATCCGCCAAATACTTGGGGCAGTTCCGCTTCCAGTGACCAGTCTGCTTGCAGTAGAAGCACTCAGTTTCAGGCTTAGGTCCAGACTTGGGTTTCTTCTCTTGAGCAGCAACTTGCTTGCCGTTCTTCTTGAAGTTCCCCTTCTTCTTCCCTTTGCCCTTTTTCTTGAAACTAGTGGTCTTATTGACCATCAACACTTGATGCTCCTTCTTGATTTCTACCTCCGCAGCTTTCAGCATTGCGAAGAGCTCGGGAATAGTCTTGTTCATCCCTTACATATTATAGTTCATCACGAAGCTCTTGTAGCTTGGTGGCAGTGATTGGAGAATTCTGTCAATGACGCAATCATCTGTAAGATTAACTCCCAATTGAATCAAGTGATTATTATACCCAGACATTTTGAGTGTATGCTCACTGACAGAACTGTTCTCCTCCATCTTGCAGCTATAGAACTTATTGGAGACTTCATATCTCTCAATTCGGGCATTTGCTTGAAATATTAATTTCAACTCCTGAAACATCTCATATGCTCCATGACGTTCAAAACGTCGTTGAAGTCCCGATTCTAAGCCGTAAAGCATGGCACACTGAACTATCGAGTAGTCATCATCTTTGCTCTGCCAGACGTTCATAACATCCGGCGTTGCTCCTGCAGCAGGCCTGGCACCCAGCGGTGCTTCCAGGATGTAATTCTTCTGTGCAGCAATGAGGATAATCCTCAAGTTATGGACCCAGTCCGTGTAATTGCTACCATCATCTTTCAACTTTGCTTTCTCTAGGAACGCATTAAAATTCAATGGAACAACAGCACGAGCCATCTATCTACAATTAAACATAAACAAGCAAGATACTTATCAGGTACTAAGTTTCATGACAAATTTAAGTTCAATTAATCATATTACTTAAGAACTCCCACTTAGATAGACATCCCTCCAATCCTCTAAGTGATTACGTGATCCAAATCAACGAAACCATGTCCGATCATCACGTGAGATGGAGCAGTTTCATTGGTGAACATCACTATGTTGATCATATCTACTATATGATTCACGCTCGACCTTTCGGTCTCCGTGTTCCGAGGCCATATCTGTATATGCTTGGCTCGTCAAGTATAACCTGAGTATTCCGCGTGTGCAACTGTTTTGCACCTGTTGTATTTGAACGTAGAGCCTATCACACCCGATCATCACGTGGTGTCTCAGCACGAAGAACTTTCGCAACGGTGCATACTCAGGGAGAACACTTCTTGATAATTTAGTGAGAGATCATCTTATAATGCTACCGTCAATCAAAGAAAGATAAGATGCATAAAAGATAAACATCACATGCAATCAATATAAGTGATATGATATGGCCATCATCATCTTGTGCTTGTGATCTCCATCTCCGAAGCACCGTCATGATCACCATCGTCACCGGCGTGACACCTTGATCTCCATCGTAGCATCGTTGTCGTCTCGTCAAGCTTGTGCTTCCACGACTATCGCTACCGTTTAGTGATAAAGTAAAGCATTACAGCGCGATTGCATTGCATACAATAAAGCGACAACCATATGGCTCCTGCCAGTTGTCGATAACTCGGTTACAAAACATGATCATCTCATACAATAAAATTTAGCATCATGTCTTGACCATATCACATCACAACATGCCCTGCAAAAACAAGTTAGACGTCCTCTACTTTGTTGTTGTAAGTTTTACGTGGCTGCTACGGGCTTAAGCAAGAACCAATCTTACCTACGCATCAAAACCACAACGATAGTTTGTCAAGTTGGTGCTGTTTTAATCTTCGCAAGGACCGGGCGTAGCCACACTCGATTCAACTAAAGTTGGAGAAACTGTCACCCGCAAGCCACCTATGTGCAAAGCACGTCGGAAGAACCGGTCTCGCGTAAGCGTACGCGTAATGTCGGTCCGGGCCGCTTCGTCCAACAATACCGCCGAACCAAAGTATGACATGTTGGTAAGTAGTATGACTTATATCGCCCACAACTCACTTGTGTTCTACTCGTGCATATAACATCAACATATAAAACCTAGGCCCGGATGCCACTGTTGGGTAACGTAGTAATTTCAAAAAAATTCCTACGCACACACAAGATCATGGTGATGCATAGCAACGAGAGGGGAGAGTGTGATCTACGTACCCTTGTAGATCGACAACGGAAGCGTTTGGTTGATGTAGTCGTACATCTTCACGGCCCGACCGATCAAGCACCGAAACTACGGCACCTCCGAGTTTTAGCACACGTTCAGCTCGATGACGATCCCCGGACTCCGATCCAGCAAAGTGTCGGGGAAGAGTTCCGCCAGCACGATTGCGTGGTGACGATCTTGATGTACTACTGCCGCAGGGCTTCGCCTAAGCACCGCTACAATATTATCAAGGACTATGGTGGTTGGGGGCGCCGCACACGGCTAAGAATAAGATCACGTGGATCAACTTGTGTCTCTCTGGGGTGCCCCTGCCTCCGTATATAAAGGACCAAGAGGGGGAGGCCGGCCGGCTACAAAGGGCGCACCAGGAGGAGTCCTACTCCCTCCGGGAGTAGGACTTCTCCCCCAATCCTAGTTGGAATAGGACTCGCGAGGTGGGAAAAGAGAGAGAGAGAGAAGGAAGGGGGCGCCGGCCCCCTCTCTCCTTGTCCTATTCGGACTAGGGGGGAGGGGCGCGCGGCCCAGCCCTGGCCGCCTCTCCTCTTCTTCCACTAAGGCCCATTAAGGCCCATGTAGCTCCCGGGGGGTTCCGCTAACCTCCCGGTACTCCGGTAAAATCCCGATTTCACCCGGAACACTTCCGATATCCAAACATAGGCTTCCAATATATCAATCTTTATGTCTCGACCATTTCGAGACTCCTCGTCATGTCCGTCATCACATCCGGGACTCCGAACAAACTTCGGTACATCAAAATGCATAAACTCATAATATAACTGTCATCGTAACCTTAAGCGTGCGGACCCTACGGGTTCGAGAACAATGTAGACATGACCGAGACATGTCTCCGGTCAATAACCAATAGCGGAACCTGGATGCTCATATTGGCTCCTACGTATTCTATGAAGATCTTTATCGGTCAGACCGCATAACAACATACGTTGTTCCCTTTGTCATCGGTATGTTACTTGCCCGAGATTCGATCGTCGGTATTCCAATACCTAGTTCAATCTCGTTACCGGCAAGTCTCTTTACTCGTTATGTAATACATCATCCTGCAACTAACTCATTAGTTGCATTGCTTGCAAGGCTTAAGTGATGTGCATTACCGAGAGGGCCCAGAGATACCTCTCCGACAATCGGAGTGACAAATCCTAATCTCAAAATACGCAAACCCAACATGTACCTTTGGAGACACCTGTAGAGCTCCTTTATAATCACCCAGTTGCGTTGTGACGTTTGGTAGCACACAAAGTGTTCCTCTGGTAAACGGGAGTTGCATAATCTCATAGTCATAGGAACATGTATAAGTCATGAAGAAAGCAATAGCAACATACTAAACGATCATGTGCTAAGCTAATGGAATGGGTCATGTCAATGAGATCATTCACTTAATGATGTGATCCCGTTAATCAAATAACAACTCTTTGTTCATGGCTAGGAAACATAACCATCTTTGATTAACGAGCTAGTCAAGTAGAGGCATACTAGTGACACTTTGTTTGTCTATGTATTCACACATGTATTATGTTTCCGGTTAATACAATTATAGCATGAATAATAAACATTTATCATGATATAAGGAAATAAATAATAACTTTATTATTGCCTCTAGGGCATATTTCCTTCACAAAATCCACCAAAAACCGAAGCTAGTTCTTTGATCCATGTCTTTCAATCGCTTTAACACATCCGGGAGAAGCACAATCTGATGTGAACTTATAAGAACTTTGGTGAGTAAGAGGTGAGGTTGTGTGATTCCACAAAATTATCCTATTCCACTTTTTAGCCCTACTAACATGGCAGGATCTACACCAAGTGTGCGTTGAAAGAATCATGGAGAAGGAAATTGTTTGGCCACCCGCGCTGATGTGCAACAACTCAAGAACAACATACTACGAGCCATGGAGAGGATGCTTCACGAGCGTCTTCCAACAGGTGGTGATAGGGTTCGACACCGACAATACCCTATTGCTCATGAAGTGCACCAAACAAGACATGCTCCAGGGCTTGAGGTTGCTGCTTGGGGGCGTGTCACTACTACTCAAGTAGTGCAGCGACAAGGACATGTTCCCAGGCATGGTGTTGCTGCTCATGCATGTGTCGCTGCTACACCTGAAGTGCAACAAGGATGTCATGCTCGAGGGAGAAGTTGTGGCACCCGTCAACACAACAACGACCGACCGCAAAGCATGACCGTGGTTGACGGAGCGGCTCCGGTGATTCAGAGCCCATGTTCACCTAAGAAGCTCACTCCTAATGTTGGCATCTTGACCACCAGTATTCTCTCAACATCCAAGAAACATGTGCCACAAATTCCATGTGAGGAAGAGAGTCCACAATCCAAAATCCCACAACTTGTGAGTGATAAGAAAAGCAAGATGAGTGACTCCACCAGAAGTGAGGAAGAGTGTCCACTTTCAAAAATCCCACCACTTGAGAGTGAAAAGAAAAATGATTTGAGTGACTCCACCAAAAGTGAGGAAGAGTGTCCACTTTCAAAAATCCCACCACTTGAGAGTGAAAACAAAAATGATTTGAGTGACTCCACCAAATATGAGGAAGAGTGTCCACTTTCCACAATTCCATATGTTCAGAGTGATAAGGAAAGTGAGGTGACTGAGTCCACAAAATGTGAGATTGAGATCATTCCACACCACATTAGAGAGATGAGTGAACCACAACATAATATACCACATCATCCAAGAGAGAAGATTAGTGAGTTGTGTGAGTCCACCAAACGTGAGCTTGAGGTGTTTCCTCATAATATGAAAGAAATGAGTGATACACCAAATGAAAAGAGAGAGGAGTATTCGATTACTAACCTTTCACAAAATTATCTTTCTTTACAATATGTGCAGATGCAAAAGTCATATCTATTAGCTCTCTTGAAACGATGGAAGGACGAGATCCAGAAACAATTGTGGTGCACTTGGAACACCACTACAGAAGGTGCATGTGTGAAGATTGATTTTAGAAAGGCATTCAAGTACTCAATGAGGTAAAACAAAAAGGATCTTCCATTTTGAGGAAGCCAGAGGTATGCACTTATGAGTTTTTGAAGCAATGGTGTGATAAGATTAGAGAAAAATTATTTGGTACATCATCCATCCAGCAATGTGATTTTGCTAATCTTGAAGAGGCTATTAAAGATCCAATAAAACTGAATGTTGCATGTGATTATTCATCATTTTCTTTTCCTAGTTATTTTGTAATGTCCTCGTGCCATAATTTTGTAGAGCGAACGAAGTCGAGGAGGACTTTTCTCCAAGAGAGGGAGGATGATATGGAGAGGCTCATAGTTCGTTATAAATTTGTTCCCCATGAAAATATTTGATGGAAGGAACTCCTAAGTCGAACAAAACATCATGTTGGCACCATCCATATAATAGCAAAGCTGAAAACTAAAATTCTTCATATCATGAAACATTTGCATTATGATTTGGTCTTGCCCTACTTTCTTTTGTGTGAAGACCAGGTAGACTCAAGGACGACTCCTTTTCAAAAGAGGAGGGATGATAAGGACATCTCAATCATTGAAATAACACCGATCACCCCTGAACAAACTCCAAGTCGTGACAAACAAGTAGATGATCAAATGCAACACAATTCAAAGGTGAAAGCTACAAATGAGGATTGTATTATTTCTTTGCATGGATATTATCTACTTCCCTTCTACTTATCTTTTGTAGATCAAAGAGAGTCGAGGACGACTCCTCATCAAGGGAGGGAGGATGATGAGCACATGGATACATCATACATGACATTTCAGAAAAGTGCACAATTTAGTTGGAAAGAATTACTAAGCCAAGTCAAGCAAACACATGGCCAGGTGAACGCTAACTTAAGTTCACACCACAATCTTGACCAAATGGCTGCACTTTCATCTCCATTGTTGTTGGTTGAACTTAGGTATCACATGGAAGAAATCCAACAACCTATGAGCTTTTGGAGCAACCGCTTTGGAGGAAAAAGTTTGGAGAAAACAAGTTTCAAGTGAAGCTGATGCTGTCAGATTTTATCTCTGATGTTTCTTTGTGCCACACCCATATGGTGGAGAGACGGGGCCATAGGGGTACATCAATAGAAGCTACATCAAATTATCTTTCCAATGCAAAAAATCTCACATCATTTGGAGTTGTGAGTCAAAATTTCTAGTCATTCTCGTGGAAGGTGTCCAGTCTGTTAAGACTTCGCGAATTTCCGAGGAGCTCTGCAACAACTCCCAAAGTTGACTGCTTATTCACCCAAGGAATACACGCAAACCTGCTTACTTTGAAACAATTTTCACACCTAGCTAAGGGGGGTTGTCCCTGCTATAAAACCCCATCTCCACCATCCTTTAGAAGACCTTTTGTCAAAACCATTCAACTACAAGCTTATGCAGCAAGACTGCTAGAGAGATCCGAGAGATCTTGCTACCTTTGCTCTTGTGAGTTCATTCGAATTCGCAAGAAGGAGCCTCTTGTTCCCCCTAGTTCGTGCTCTACGGTTCCGGCCGTTTTGTGTGGGTTAGTCCCGGTTTGTGGTTCTGCGATTGTTCGGACAGCGGGTTGGAGTTCTTGTAACTTCGGTCAGCCATCCCCAACGTACGGGTTGCATCCAACCTTAGCAGGTATAAAGCTAGTTATCCCGGCTGCTTGTAGCTAGTTATCCCTCCCGATTCAATCCTACGACGTGAAGATCGGGCCACCTTCGGGCGTGAACTCGTTCATCGGGTTCCCACCTATCATCATCTGCACAAAAAACATCATATGAACATGATATGAAAAAAACATCATATCAACATCATTACACAAAAAACATCAGAAGGCCGCCGGACCGTGGGGCGGCGCGGCGACCGCGTCGGGGCAGCGGTGGCGCGGGGCGGTGATGACGTCGGGGTGACGCGGGGCGGCGACAGCGTCGGGGCGGCGCGGGGAGGTGACGGCGCGGGGC
>NC_057800.1:747655482-747679789 GCF_018294505.1 Triticum aestivum
GGCGGGCGGCATCAGGGCGGCGGACGGCGTCGATCGGGGCAGCCTGGCGGCGTCGATGAGCTCGGCGTCGTCGGGTGTGGGGGGAGGGGGGGCAACTGGCGATGAATTCGTGAAATTTTCCTAAGTACTTTGAGTGCTTTGCATTGTACATGACCATGGGGCAGCGGTTTCATTCTTACTAGCATCCGCTCACGTGGCAAAGCTGAATGAGGCATGAGTATCTCTACTCTTTTATCTACGGGATCTCATCAAAAGGGTAGAGTGCTCCGTCCCGTTAAAAAAAAAGACTAGGTCAAAATCACACGACATCATAACTGATCAAGAGACAGTCAAGCGAAAACCCTGATGATGAAGACGAACAACCACTAATCCAAATAAGAGTCTTATCTGACGCAAAACAAAGACCGAGAGCTGACACTGCGATATTTCATCCAAGGAGAAAATGGTGGCCCCATGCGTCAACGTCACCAACACTGACCCAGGTCGGGATAAAACTTTAGCCCACACTGCGACACTGCGTGCGTTGGCCCAGCTCCAGCCAATATGGTCTTACGTCAGGGTGAACTTTCGACGTTGTCTCAAAGAAAGGGGAAGACACTCATGGGTGCCATCACCACTGGGTGCCTTCACTGCCAGTACCAAGCCATGTTGCCCAAGGCTTTCACCGAGAGTTCATTACCCACCACCTTGACGAGCCTCGTAAGAGGAGGTTCAGCCATTGACGATCTCCCGAACTACTCGTGAACACGATCAAGCTAGAATCATCAACAAACAACACAAGCTCAGAAAAGTCCGCTTGCCACCACCACGAGATTGAGGAGATTGCTTCCCCAGATATGACTTGCGCCACCACAATCACCCGCAGGCCGCAGCCAAGTCGCTGAACATCAGCCAAGAATTTGCTGGACGCACCACTACGCCCTCTGCGCCACCACTTCCACCTCCACAACATGCCACATGGCCAACCTTCAATGGCAACACACCGTCGTGCCGCCACCGGAGGCCAACCGCGCTGACAACGCCGGCCCCAGTCACGACACTCACTTTTCCTAGACATCACACGGCCACGACCCGAAGCAGGCCACCCTAACCCGCTAGCAGCCCCGTTGTGCCACCGGGGTCGGATCTAACTAGCAGCGCTCAGACTGAGCCAATTTTCATTTCAAATGTTGTTGTCGTGGCCTTCACCCTAGCTAGCCCTAGCTCGGCTCTACCTCTCTCTCTGTGTGTACGATGAACCGAGGAAGAAGAAGACCAAGATAGAAGAAGGACACGAGGACAGGATGGTTTTTGCTGGAGCAACAACGCCTCCACGAGCTCGTACTGGTCACACACCACCACATTACAGGCGAGCACCACACGGGTTTTATACCCTGGACCGCGGCTGGGCACGACCCGCACGCGTTCACTCCTTCACGTCCACATTCTGGCCCGCTCTGGCCGCGTCCACCCCGCGCATGCATGCACCCGGTGCACGCCGAGCCCTCTACAGAACGCCGTGGTGACCCGGTTCAGCTCGCCCTAGTCCTACGGCGCAACATGCACAGCGCACGCCCGCACCCTAGCCTACTCACGCACGCACACAACGCACGCCTACATACACCAACGCCACGGAGCCGGCCGTGCCTGACTCGCCTGATGCGCGCCCATGCACGCGCCTGGTGCACCCGACGCACACGCCGCCATCACGGGCATGGCTGCTGCTATCATTCACGCCCCAAGCCATGTCTCTTGCACGTGTCAGGCTCGTCATTGACATCGCGCCATGGCTGTCGCACCGCGCCGCTGCGGCCTCCGCCGCGTAGTACCCCACGCCCCGCGCTCCCAGGCTCGTGTACACGACGCGCACGCACGCAGTCGCCACGGCCCGAGTCCAGCGCCCCGACGCGGTCACTCCTCCGCTGCATTCGCCATGCCACGCACTCCCCGGCCGGCGCACCCGTCGCGCTCCCGCGGTTTCGACGCGCCCGACGCGTCCAATGCGCACCCATAACACGCACCGGCCGCGCCCGGCTCGCCGCCACGGCTTATTGCCCTGCACCGCTGCGCTGTCAACCGCAGCGCGGCGCCTCCACGGTCGTCGCGTCGAGCAGCCGCGGCCTCTGCGACACCACGCAGGTCCTCCGTGACCTCCTCGTCTCCGCGGCCACCGCAGCTCGTCGCGCGCACGGCATCACGCCACACCGCCGTGGACTCGCCGCGCGTTGCCGACGCCACGCGCTCGCCGCGCGCCCGGCATCACGCCCCACCGCCGTGGACTCGCCGCGCATTGCCGACGCCACGCGCTCGTCGCGCGTCGTTGCCAAGACCTTCATGTTCGCCGCGCACCGCGCGCGCCGCGGATGCTACCTCACGCCACGGCGGCCCCTCGAACTTGGTCGCTCTGATGCCAAATGTTGTTGTCGTGGCCTTCACCCTAGCTAGCCCTAGCTCGGCTCTATCTCTCTCTCTCTGTGTACGATGAACCGAGGAAGAAGAAGACCGAGATAGAAGAAGGACACGAGGACAGGGTGGTTTTTCCTAGCGCAACAACGCCTCCACGAGCTCGTACTCGTCACACACCACCACATTACAGGCGAGCACCACACGGCTTTTATACCCTGGACCGCGGCTCGGCACGACCCGCACGCGTTCACTCCTTCACGTCCACATTCTGGCCTGCTCTGGCCGCGTTCACCCCGCGCATGCATTTGCCCGGTCACGCCGAGTCCTCAACAGAACGCCGTGGTGACCTGGTCCAGCTTGCCCTAGTCCTACGGCGCAACATGCACAGCGCATGCCCGCACCCTCGCCTACTCACGCACTCACACAACGCACGCCTACATACACCAACGCCACGGAGCCGGCCGCGACCGACTCGCCCGATGCGCGCCCATGCACACGCCTGGTGCACCCGACGCAAACGCCGTCATCACGGGCATGGCTTGCTGCTATCATCAAATGCATAATAATATGGATGAAATGTAAGTGCGGTGTTTATAGCGGCGGATCACAACCAAAACGCGGCGGATGTCCATATTGTTTACATGTGTCTGATCACAAAGGATTCAGCCCGACGGTCCATGCAAAAAACATCGTTTTTGCCCTGCCAGACCGGTGGTCCGAGCCTCGTAGCTCACTCTGCTGCCTCCTTCTTCTCGGTCTCCTGCATCTCGACTGGCAAGGGCTTGCAAATTGCTTGTTCAAAATGGTTTCACTTCTGCACCATTGGAGACATGCCATCTCGTCGATGATCATGGTGATACGCACCTCCGCCGTGAATCCCTGTCACTGAAAAAGGCTTTCGCCCCGCTTTATAAATCATGAATCCATGTCTTAACAAGTTCCATTTGCCCGTTTCCATTTTCGGTGGCATGGGCGGCTTTGCCTTTGATCTGTTGTTTGGTTTGTACTTGTCATGTCTTGTGTTTTAAGCCGTGGATCCACTGTGTTTTTTTGAGATGATTTCTTTCCAAGGACGCTGCCGAAACGCCTTTTATTTATAAAGTCAGGTTTATGTATGTTTTTTCTCTAGAAGAAAAAAATATCGCAAGGAATAACTAATCTAATACTTATATGATAAGCAACCATAATATAATTAGTTCACCTGTCTTGTTAGGGTTTGTATTCTGCTTAGAAAGACGAGACGGCGGCGGCTCCCTGAAGATGGAATAAAGGTCTCCCTGCCTAGCCTCCGTTCCGGCGGTGCGTCTAGTATTGTTGGTGGGCGTGTGGAGGTGTGTCTCCGGCGGATCTATCTTTGGTGGATTTGCTCGGATCTCATCGTGTGTCTTCGGGTTGAATCGTTCCAACCTACGTTATTCTTCATCTGCGGCGGTTGCTATTCTGGTGTGCTGGTCCTATGGGGCCTTAGCACGACGACTTCTCGACTGTCTACTACAAAAAGTTGTGCCCGACTCCGACGATGGAGGGGTGATGGCGGCGGCGTGCCTTCGGCTTGCTTCAGTGCTTGTAGTCGTCGCTAGGTGGTCTACGAATCTGGATGTAATTTTTGTTTTTGATGTTCGTTGTACTGTCATGATTGAAGATGAATAGATTGGAAGTTTTTTGAAAAAAAAAATAGTTCAACGAGAAACAAGTAGTATATGGTCGCAGAACCCTAGCTACCTGGTTAAGAAATCAGCGGCCTATTTTCTCAGTTTTTCTTATGTGTGGGGCAATTTATCTTCTCAGTTGGCTTGTTTGTTTGTCCGCGGAGCGGGGTCTGGCCGATTCTTCTTGGTGTAGAAGGCCCAGTATCCACCGCCACGGCCCCGGCGGTGGAGGGGGGGGTCTTTGACGGCAAGATCGGCCGCGACGAGCAGCTGCTCCTGCTGCTTTTGAAGATGAAGGAGGCGGCGGGAGAGCTCAGCGTTGGCTGCCTGCACTATCTGCAGCTCCTGCCGGAGGCTGATGACAGCCTCCTTGGTGACCTTTTCCGCGGTTCTTTCCACACCATTCTGAACTAGGAGCCCAATACCAAGACCCACGATGGCCGAGAGGACCGGCCTGCTGCGCGGCTGCATGCATGCATGGACGCATCCAACATTGTTCATCATCAACTGCAAATCAGTTAAGGCCTTCAAGGGCTGCAAGCTGCAGCCAGCAGATTACGTACCTTTGTGGTCTCGCTCCCGGAGGAGGAGGAGGAGGAGTGTTAGAGCTAATCTTGATATTTGTATTAGCATGTTTGAGTTTTGCATGTAGTCTAGTCTAGTGTGGTGTTCGTCCGACGAAGGCTTCAGGTGAGCGCGCCAAGGAGGTGAGATGCCAGGATGCCGTGTGAGGCGGCGAGCACGGCGAGATGCCGATGGTGCTGCGTGAGAAGCGGCAAGACGTATCAGAGGCTGGAGCCGTGATGGACTGCATCAAATTGGGTCGGGTGAACCGGCCGGTCGTTCTGTTTGTTGGACTAGCTGTTCATGCGTGAGTTCGTTTAGTCCTAGCCGAGAGTATCGTTGCTAGTAGTTGATGCATGCATGTAGTTGGCCTGGTCACAAGTGGTTACCGAGTCGTGTGCAACGCTGGAGTGATTCCAGGAGTGGAGTACGTGGGAGTTAGTGGCCCGTATGATGCTCAAGTTGTTATTCTGTACTGGCTATTTAAGCACAACAAATGAATGAGAAAGATGAGGCCGTGAGGGCACAAGTGGCAAGATGTAGCACTAGTGTTCACCAAGGAGCAGACCCTCTTGGCAAAGCAGCGGCTGTCTTCTCTTTGGTGTATGCGTGTGTGTGTGTGTGTGGAGTTTCACCATGACCGTGTAGTGTGTGTTCTTGAGAGAGACAAAGAGAGATGGAGATTGAGTTGTGAGAGGCAGCTCAGGAGGAAGAAGAAGCGGTGCTGCGAGGTGAGGCGGCGCCAACAAGGAGGAGGAAAAGCGACGTCCATAGACGGTCCTCGAGACGGATCGCCGGCTGGCGAGTGGCCGTCGAGCGGTGGCGGCGGCAGCACGCCACGGCAGCGCCATCTGTTGATGCGAGCCGCCGAAGATGTTCGGTACGTGAGGTGTAGGAATTCAGGAGCGATTGGTCGAGTTAATTAGGGCTTTAACCTAGGCCTCTCCTGGTGCGAGCGACCTATATAGGGCATGTATTGTCCATGATAATTTAACCGGTAGGCACAATAACGCAGGTAGCAATGTTGCCCGAAAAAATAGGAGATAGGGATGACACGCATCATGTTTTCATTTTGAGCAAATTTATTTTTGAGGGGTATTTCGTTTTGAGCAATATTGTAGCGTACTTCCTAAGTATATCTACCCTGCAAAAAAAGTCCTCTCTCCGACGACTGATGAAGCGACAAGGGTGGAGGAACCTCATGCCTTTTTTTTACATAATACTCCCTCCGTTCCTTTGTATAAGGTGTATTTGTTTTTTGATAAAATTCCAGAATGTAAGGTGCATTTCTTCTAATTTCTAATAATTCCCTTGTTAACCCTCCAGAAAAATGGAAAGTATCTCTCTTTTGATTGTCTGTATCTCTCCTTGTAGTAAAAGAAGGAAAGTATCTCTCTGTTGATTGCATGCATCTCTTACTTTCCTGGACTAATTGATTTACTTACCACTAATCAAAAAATTTGTCACGGGTAATTTAGCCCTAACATGTCCATAATTCCATGCCTTGGTCACCGTGCCGAAAATAATACACCATACATAAAGGAACGGAGGGAGTACAATCGAAGTCGCTCACATACACTCACCTCTATGAATTCACGCGCGAACACAGACCACTATGAGCACCTCCGAGAGACGGAGCTCGCATAACATCTTGAGATTTTACGAAGTCACCACAGGCGTTTTGCAGTCGGCGGGAACATTTTCTCCCACTGAACGAACATCATCTGAAAGTCCAAAATAAATCCAAAAAAATGCAAACACTAGTGCCAAATCTGAGTCCGTAACCTTGGTGGGCTGGGAGACTATAATCCTCCTAACTATCCAATCACATGTTGGTTCCCCTCATGCCTCTATCTAAGGTGTGTAGGAAGAGCCTTTGCATAAGTAAGTTCTCGTATTCGTATTGCACTAATACCTGGTTTGATGCAGTGTTGCCTAAATAAAAAGTTCTCCAGGTTATTTACTATCTTGGAGCACTTGAACTTGGGTTTTTTCCATCTCTGCCGAGATTTATGGATGATTGGTTGGTTCTTGCTGTTATCTATTAAGGCGGTAGTGTCGTCTTCTTCAGCAACCCCTTATTTTTGACCCTTCAACGTGCAAGCTCATCTGTCCTTGTCTAGCTATGCTGGCACGACTGTCTACCTTGTGGTGCCCTCGCTGATGTGATTGTCGTGGTTGCCACCTTCATCGTATGTCCTGCTCTATTGCCGCGGCGATCCAACGGGGTTTGTCCTTTGTGAGTCACTTCGATTGATGAATTTTTTGGTGTTGCCATTTGCTGATGATATCGAGCTAAATAGCGTCCCGAGAGTCATGCTTGTGATTTTTTATTTATTTATGCTTCATATGTTTAAAATTGTACTAAATGAAAGACATTTATTTTGAGACGGGGAAGTAGATGATATGTACTTCCTTCGTAAAGAAATATGAGAGCACTTAGACTATACAAGCACAACAATTGGTAATTTGGATTCAAACAAACAACAGTCCATAGTCAAATACGGTAGTGCTACTATCTTGGCCACTATAGGCAAACCAAAAAGTTTTGACCGAGACAATTATTTTGGGACAAAGGACGTGTATATATATACTTACACGCGCGAGCGCGCACCCCTCTAGGTAAACACGATGCAGTGATAAATTAATCTATTGGGCGCGCTGTTGCGTGTTGTTGATCGATCCGTGGAGCCAGAAGCTCCCGCAGCTCCTTTCACCTCCTGCGGGAGGCTCCTCATATCTTCCTCGTGGGCCCGTCGCCGGCGCGAACCCAACGTCCGGCAGACCCTCTTCTCGGCGTCAACGAGGAGCCTCTGGCGGAGATATAGATAGCCGCCCACGCAGAGCACCGAGGTTCCCTACAGATCATCGTCGTCGTTGTCGTTGTTAGCCTCCCTGAAGGCATGTACTAGTAAGTAAATCAAATTGAGCGATGGGTTGAGCGAGCGAACCTACCTTCACTAGAAGAACGTTCGTGCATTGTAACGGGGCCACATTAATTTTAAAAGTTCAATATTAATATTCATACATATCAAATGACATTGACGACCGTTTTTACCATCAAATCCTCACACACACACACTCTCCCTCCCTCTTCCTCACTCTCTCCCCCTCTCCCTCTCTCTCTAACACACACACACACATATCCATCTTATTGGGTACGGGGCCATAATTCATCTATTTCACACACACGCTAGTGCATAACAATATGGATTATGTGTATTATATTTGCCACCACAACCGAGGGAATTAATTTCATGTAAATCGGCCAGCCACAGCTTCAAGAATACGTGAAGGAGGTGGCCCGGGTCGGCGTCGTCCAGCGCGGGTCACGGGCCCGCTTCCAAGTGCGTCTGCGCGCCGGCCACCCACGCCGGGTCCTTCAAGTGCCGCTTCCACCGCACCAACTCCCAGGGCCACGGCCAAGGCCAGGGCCAGGGAAGCCGCCCTTCTTCGTCCCCTTCACCGGCCGCGGCCAACGCGGTGTCGCGGCACCCGGCATCGCCGTCCTCGTCCTCCTACACCTTCGTGACCCAGTGACGCAGCCCAAGCATCGGCTTCAAGAATCAAGAACGCTCGACAACGAAGAGGGAAGGGAATATCATATACATGTCATAAGAAAGGGAGTTTATTTACTGCTCCCTCGATGTATTGTTTTCTTTGTTTGGAGATTGATTACCATCCGTGAGTTAAGGTAAGGTTAATGTGATTAAGAGATTTTTCTGAAAATTAATTATTTGTTTTCTAATTAATGCGATTGAGTGATTTAAGGTAAGGTTAATTAATTTAGCTTTGATTACTAAATAACTTGCGCCAGTATGAAAAATTCTAATCTATTCAGACTTCTTTCGTTGTGTGAGAGGGTGACGCGAAAATAAACCGATGAAGTGGGGGAAGAGGACGAAAAAAATTACGAAAAAAAAACCAACGAAGGTGGGAGGAGGTAACGAGAAAAACCATGGGAGGTGGGACGAAAGAAAATCTGGAAACGAGACTACCTACTGCTTCATTAGGAGTAGAGATGGTCTTGGCGAATGGAGCTAACTTGCTAGGCTTTGTGAGCTTCGATCCATGAATTGACGTAAGTGTTAGGGCTTGGAAATGTATTTCACAGGAACTAAAACAGGGTAATGTATCATAGAGGATGACACATCTGCAATAGGTCTTGGCCATCCTCCTTGCATCTTATATTCAGATCATCATCTTGCAAGTAGCACCATGTAGCGATCTGGAAAATGGAGTGACCCAACAAGGTAATAGCTGCACCATGTCCTGTGCAAATTGGATTGGATTTACGGCGGTAGGTACTTTCGATTGCAAGTGCAACTAGCAATTCTAACAAGAAAAGTGGACAAATCCGAGCAAAGATTCCAAAGCACAAATCCGGGTAGAGATTCCAAAGCAAAAATTAGGATAGCCGGGGCGACCAAAATCCGTGGCATAACCCGACAACCCCAACTGGGGCAAAGACCAAGTGCAACCTAGAAATTAAGTGAACCTTTTGCAAATGACGAGAGATAATGACGGTGTCCCTCGGGGATCCGGACGGTCCACCCGTCAAGGACATGCTAGCCGGGTTGCCCGGGCGGGAGCCGTGTGGGCAGATTGAACGACTAGCATCCCCACAAATGGATCCCCCGGCAAGCCACCCGGCAATAGATGCCAACAGTTAGGCCCGACTAGTCTCCAACGTGTGAGCAGGCGCCACGAAGACCTTCCAATGACGGATGGATCGGACGGGACCAAGGGCTATACAGCATACCCGTGGTTCGATGGACGTGTGCCCAGTGAAAAGGGGTTGAAGAGAGTACCTTTAATGTTTGTAGCCGAGTTGGAACAACACCATCGCCGGTGATGGTGGAGAGTGGAGACGAGACTGCACACGGATTGAACCGACAGCCATGGCCAGAAGGCAAAGGACATCAGAGAATAGTAGAGAACAAGCTCTACACCCTAAGCTTCTAACTCCCATTTTTAGAACATGACAAGATTGGAAGAGAGAGAGAGAGAGAGACAAGGAGTGTCGTTAGTGGATACTGGCAGCTCAGATACATTCATTGATCTCAAGGTTGCCCTCAAAACCTATTGTCCACTAGGCATGATGGCGAGGGAGGGAGAGAGGGAGGGACACAGATCAGGTGACATGCACCTTTGCATGTTACCGTGTGCCTTGCGGCCCGAATTCAAATTTGAACATTGCAAAAAAATCTGAAAAAAATCATGCATGTTCACAGCACATATTAAGATAACCCCTCAAAAATTCAGATCAAAATTCAAAACATACATCGAGAAACGAAAAAGAGAAATCTGTCATGAATAGTTGCGAATGGTTCTCTGTATACTATTCACATCTGAGTTTCTCTTTTTTGCTTCTCGATGTATGTTTCGAATTTTGATCTGAAATTTTGAGGAGTTATCTTAATATGTGCTGTGAACATGTATGATTTTTTTCAGATTTTTTCGTAATGTTTAAATTTAAATTCGGGCCGCAAGGCACACGGTGACATGCAAAGGTGCATGTCACCTGATCTCTGTCCGAGAGGGAGAGGGAGGGAGGGTGAGAGGGAGGGAGAGAGGGAGGGAGGGATCGAGAGAGAGGGAGGAAGAGAGGGAGGAAGGGATCGATTAGGTTTCGGCGGGCATGAGCTCTCACTACTTCACCTTACCGTACCTGTGACTGAACTAATTAGATCAAGTGACTAGCAAGGGAGTCTTTGTCTTGAAGCTCTATGTGGTGTGCTCAGTGCTTGGCAACTCAGTTAGTGAATCTTATCGCGAGTGATCGGTGTTGAACCTCTTGAAGTTGGACAAGGACCCAACAACGTCCCGTGCGGTATGGTTTCCTTAATCCTCCTAGACCACTGTTCGGCCGTGTGTGACTTGGTTCCTATGGCTTGTGAACTTGGGTCAATGGATGCAGCTCTGATTTTTATCTACTACTAGTCATGATATGTTTGTTTGGTTCCCGGGGTTCTTGTACGTCTGTTGAATTCTGTCAAGGATCTGTTCTAGGTACCCAAACAGTGCACTTCCTGATCAAGTGTCCTCCTTTTGGTTTCATATATATTGCTCACTGGTGTATTTTTTACTTTGGAATCCTGCATGCTATTTTTATATGCAAAAGTCAAGCAGTAAGAACACTTTTAAGTTCTGCAGCCTCATAGAAGGTGAAGAGGATGGTGCCAACGACACCTAGGAGGGTGCCGGTGATCTTGGCCTGGCCGGGGAGGGTGTGGATGGCGAGTCGCTGGTAGTGCAAGAGCTTTTCATGGAGATGTACTTGTACTAACTTCTACGCACAGATAATGCTTGTACCATATGTGAAGGTACGTGGAAGCCTCGGCTGACTTGCTCTGCATCTATCTGACACCATGAAATTCACATAGATCCTCAGTTATCAAGAGGGCTTTCTTTAGGACAGCCATGGGATATCCTCAGTTATCTTCTAATAACAAACACCTTGCAACATATCCTGTGCAATCTGCTATTTGTTTTTTTCGCAAAACTGTATTTATTTCCAATCTGGCAGTGATTTATTAGGGCTTGTTTACTTGATAGCAAATTTCTCAAAGTTTGAACGAAATAAAGTTCTGTTTATATACACTCTGTACAAGCTTATGGTTACCTGCAACTAATGGGTCCTTGCTTACAGCTATTGTACAATCTGAATAGCCACGAACCTGTTGTCACTTACTTTTTCAGCATATTGGTGTTGTCTCTTGTCTTGTGTTGTGTTCATTAGAGAGACGTGACTGGGTTATTTGGATGTTACAGGAGAAGGTGTCCATCTAAAGAAAAGAGAAACCTGGAAGTGGTGGTTGTTAGAGGCCGCCGAGGGAAGTTGATACGATGCTGGAGGGCTACTTGGAGTTGGTTGTCAAGCTGAAGATGATCTGGATTGTCAATGAAAAGAAGGGGGAAATCCCTAATTAGTTGGTCACTGGCATTAGTGAAGAGTGGATCCTCTTGTTTTGCTACAATCTTTTTGCATGTGTGGTACTTGTCTTGAAACAGAAGCAGTAGGGGTGATATAGTTTTGACCCCCCGCCGGCTTGAAGGGTATCGAGCTGCTGTGTTGTCTTTTGATCATACCTGTGAAGTTTTTGGAGAAATTGGGGACTTTTTTTTTTCTCAATCTGATCATCAAAATGTATTGGTTGGCATAACCTTGATCAGGATTAGGACATGTGCTTTTGGCCATATTGTTGTCTGTGAAAGTTGTACTAGTCAAATTGCTTCCTAGTGTACTAGTAGATATATGTTTTGACGTGTAGACTGAAATGTTTCTGGTTCATCATCTTGAGGAGATGTTGATGAATTATGTTGGTGTTGGTTGATGCCGAAGAGAGCATTCATCTGGTGGCTTGGGCTGATGACCATCTTGTTTGAAGTAGCAGAAGGCTGAATCATGTAGGAATTGCTCTAAATCTTTGATGAGTTGACTGGGTGATACTCTCTCCGGTCCTTTTTAGTTCGCATATAAGATTTGACTGAAGTCAAGCCTCGTAAAGTTTGACCATTTTTATAGAAAAAAGTACCAACATTTACAATCTGAAATCAATATCAATAGATTTGTCATGACTTAAAGTTTTATATTGTATAACTTTAACATGGCAGATGTTGATATTTTTTCATATAAATACGGTCAAACTTTGTGAAGTTTGACTTCAGAGAATTCTAATATGCAGAGTAAAAAGGACCGGAAGGAGTACTACTTGATGAGATCACCTTCACCACCGGTTCTCATCTCATCTCAAATGTCACCAGCTACACAAGAATAGAAAGAAAATATACGAAAACGGAAACTAGAGAGCATTATGGATTGACACAATAGTAATTAGGAAATAAACTACAATTAGTGTACTAAATAAAATCCCACTTATTTAGTATAACAAAATCATGGGGAGAGAGAGAGAGAGAGAAATCAACTTGCCATGTAATCCAATAGATAGCTGCCGCAATCAATGGCACTGGAATCAATCCGGGCCATCTAGCTTCTCAATTGTCATCCATCTCGTAATAAATCTCAAACGTGACGTGCGGGATTCTATCCTAGAGGGTGCTTGGATACGTTTTAGTCCCATGACTAAAAGTAATGGGACTAAAATTTGCTAGCCTCACACATGCTTGGATCCAAATACTAAAGAGACTAAAATCAAGTTATTGAGCATTTATTATCCTCCAAACCCTCCAATTCAGAACTCGCATGTGTTAAAGGAGAGGCATTAAATGATGAGAGAGAGGGCTAATACATATTTTAGTAGGTTTTCTGTGACTAAAAAAATTTAGCCTCAAGACTAGTCCTAACCTCTCTTTAGTCAGGGGTGCTTGGAACTTTAGCCTCTAAAAGAGACTATTTTTAGTCAGACTAAAAATAGTCCCTTGGATCCAAGCACCCTCCTAGTAGGTGGACTTTTTCTAGTCCCAACTAAAAAGTCCCTAGTCCCTCCCTGCTTGTTTTCAGATACTAAAAAGTCCCTAGTCCCTTTCTAGAGGTTATTAAATGACCATGTTGCCCCTAGTATATAGAAAAATAACAATCAAACAACACCATGGGGTGGCGGGCCAATGGGTGCATGGAGGGGCATTGTTGAAAAAGTCCCAAAAAATCCCAAAAAGACTCTCCTTGGGAGTCTTCTTCATTTAGTCCCACATGGCTAGTTTAGTCCCTAAAAAGTCCCTCCCGTTTGGTAAAAAAGTCTTTAAGAAGGACTTTTTCTAGTCCCTACACAAAAAAGTCCCTGGAAACAAACACCCCCGTAGTCGATCCAAATCCAGCCGCGTCTCGTAATAAATCAGGCATTAACCCTCTCCCAAAAACCAACGCGAGGTTTAATGGCGACCGCTGCGCTTTCCTTCCCTCCCTCCCGTTCCTCTGTTTGGATTCATTGGATGCGGATGCGGCCTCCTCACGCGGATTGTGCTCCCATCCAGCGCTTCTCCGTGTTTCTTGCTCGCTCATCGCCGCCCAAAACCTTCGTCATCTCCTCTATAAATGGTGCCCTTTTCTCTTGCCTCTCCATCTCTCGCTTGCGCCTGCTCCTCCTTTCTCCTCAAGCCAACATACAGCAAGTAACAAGAGATGAGCTATGGAGAGGCATCTATAACAGGAGGAGTTGGATGTCGACTAAGTGCTTCCACCTCATCATTTATCCTCAAGCCAACGCACAACGAGTGCATCTAGCAGCCGGCCACTCCCTTTCTTCGTCTAACCGCTGGTCTGGTCTGGTCTGCCCGCTCTGTATGACCACGCTCTTTCTTGATCGAAACCTCCTTTAAGAAAAATATTGGCATGGTGCTAGTCAACCTCACAGGTTTTTTTTGTGACGTAGAGATGCAAGCAAGAAGTATCCTTCTATGTAAGCATCGCAAACTATTAGATCCAATGGCCGGCCACTCCCTCTCTTCGACGCCCCGGCCTCCCTCCCTGCACGCTCATCCACACAGTCAGCCTTCTTGGTTTTGTCCGCCCTCTCTGTATGAGATCTAACCTTCTTTAAGAACATCTTGGCATTGTCCCAGTCAGTCTGATGCATGTTTTGGGTGAACCTTGTTATTTAGTGTTTGACTGTAGTTTTTGAGTAAATATTTGGCTGAAGTGGATTTGTTGTGCTGCTAGTGTCTTTCTTACCGTTATCGAGATCTCCAGTGTTATAGATAACTAGTGCGAACATATGCATTGTGTTCGACTTGCAATATAGTTTTCTTTCTAAACTTTTAGTAGTAAATTTTGTGATTTGGCTGGCTTTAGTTTGAATTGTACAGTTAGATATTCATATTATAGAGAACTAGAGTTACAGCAGAAGTATAATTGACTTACATCACAATTATCTTGTAATTCATTTTCTATGGCATTCTAATTAAGTTTCACTGTTTAAGTGGTAAATCTAGTGATTTTGACTCACTTTTCACTGAAATTTATAAGCGCAGTGATATTTTCTTCTGGAGATTAAAGAAGATGCTGAGGAACTATTGTTTGCTTTCAGTTTGTACATGGAGAGGGATTTATGCCATGTGGATAATCTATGATGTCCTCTTCCAGGTAACTCTACAAAGTTGTGCTTGTTGTTCCTGATCTCCTGGTCTTCCATTCTTTTGCTCTGATCCCTTGATCTGTTTGGTTCTTTTTTGTCTTCCTCTCGTTCGAATTGACTGAATTCTGGCTATTTTGTTGGGAGTGGTGATGTTTTCTCTTTGACATGAAAGAATAAGCAGAAGAAATATAGTTTGGCCTTTAGATTTTAGATGGAACAGGGGATTTCTGGCCCTTGGATAATCTCTAACTATATTTTCTTGCTCTGTATGCCTTCTACCCGGCAGCCCTTGAAGCTCGCTTGCATGTAGGCCTTTTGAGCCACATAGAGCCTGCACTTTTCATAATTAGAAGCGGGATTAGTCCACCTATTATGGATTTTTTAGCGGGGCTGTTCAGAGTTAATCTGCTACATTTCCATTTGGATGTATATTTTTTTTGTTGTTGAGAAAGGTTTGTAATTTTAGTTTGAATGACGCTGATTTCAATTCGAATCAAATGTCAAATAGTCAGTCCCCTATTTTATACAGTGTGATGTTCATATCCATTAACATAAATTCTGTTTTTTCATCCTGTTGGTACCTCCTCCATAAATTGTAAGTAGTTTTTATAGTAAATATTCACCGTATGACATTTGTGTTTACTAGTCATATGTGGCCACTTCAGTACTAGTGTATCACCTTACATGCATGTTTTTGGTAGTGTATGTTTGTACCTTACCTTAAAATGTTTGAGTTATGTGTGCTCTACTCTATCATTAGCTTAACACAGTTTTTGAGTCAGAGGACAAAACATATAATTTCACTAAAATGTACACTTGTTGTTGGTTTATATATCTTATATATTCTTTAGAAAATAATGTATTCAAAGCTGTGAATGTGTTTTCACAACCTACCTTTCTAGCTGTGATGCAAATGTGAGGCTATCATCTTGGTAAAGATGCCTTCTTATTGCCACGTGCCTTGATTTTAAAGCTGCAGCAATGAGGAGAATTTTTCACTAATACTCTGTATAATCGAGCAAATTGGGCATGAAATCCACATTTCGTGTCTTACTTCTTTTGGGTTCCTTGTACTTTCTATGCAATGTTCGTACAAACAGGTTAGTTCTGTTAGAAAATTAGACGATTCCTCAGAATGTGTTGTTTGTTAAAATGTATGTACCTAATTAAGTTTTTGGTATAGCAAATGGTCACTTCTGGAATGCATACATCATCGGAGAGAGATACCCGTGTTAACCAGATGCATTGGCTGACACTTCTGGAATGGATACATCATCGGAGAGATACCCGTGCTAACGAGATGCATTGGCTGACTTGTTTCGAGGGTCTGCAGTTTGGTGTGTAAATGGGGGATGACTTGTTTCGACGTTTTGCAGTGTGGTGTTTAAATGAGCAGTGAGGTTTATAGATGAGTGAAGACTTTGTAGAGTTAATGGTAGAGAGAGAGAGAGAGAGAGAGAGAGAGAGAGAGAGAGAGAGAGAGAGATCATCTCCTCCCGAATGCTAGTGGCCTCCTTCTCAACCTTCATGTTCACGACCGCATTGCCCACTGTGCAAATGAGCCCCCACTTGGACATAGTGATCATCCAGCATCCCTGCATCCAACAGCACGCCGTCCATCATGTCATGCATGCATGCACGCACATATAAATCATTGTCGTTAAGATGTAACATGCACTGCAGTGCAGGCGGTGAACAAATTGAGGAGCTGGTAGGGCGAACGAACTTCCGTGGTCTCACGGCAGCGGCAGGAGGAGGCCATGGAGCGGCCGCCATGGCCGGTCGTCGCAGCGGCGGAGGCTATAGAGCGGCCGGCATTGCGGTGGTGGAGGAGGAGGCCATGGAGCGGCATAAGCCGTGCACCACCGTCCTGTCGGCGGACGAGGGCGGCCAGACTAGCTGTCGCCCGACGACAGAGGCAGCATGCAACAGCTGCGACATCGTTCCCACCCTAGGTCGACACCTCTCAATGAATTAGTCTATCTACTAGCAAAAAGGCCCGTGCATTGCAACGGGAGGAGAAAAAGGCCCGTGCTCAGTATTTCCATCTTTCAATCAGAGAAGCATACCCGACTCTAGAGATCGGGGTAGGAATACTGAAGAGGAAATGCAGGCAATATGGGATGCCCCACTGGCATCACCAAAAATCAAGTCCCTCAATTCGCTGCTTCATCAGCTTGAGGTAAATCTACTCCTCTCTCAAAGCGCAACCGGATGCTGGAGACAAAGAAGGAGGCACATCCAGCAGAAACCTATCATGATTCATGAACCTGATGACTGAATCCAAGTTGTCCAGGGAGGGCGTCTTCAAGAGGAGCAAAGCTAAAAGTGGACCGAACATCAAAAAATGAAGATAATGAATGCATGACGGGCATAAATTAAGGTTGAAACAAATACGTATTGAATAGTAGAACTTTTAGAAGAATCTGAAGCATCATTCATACTATGAAACATATCAAAATTGTCAACAATGTGAAAGCCCTACAGATGAGAGCACACAAGATCAAGTATGATTAACCACAAAGCTCTTGTGTAAATAGTAGAATGGTATTACAAATCCTGAACTTATATCAGTATAAAAAGACTTGGATATTGCACCTACTTATATAAATATATTAATTCTAACCAGTATTACAAACAATATTTCTGGTCAAAAATGAACGTTTGCCAAATCTACCAACAAACAAGAGCAATGATGGCTGAAGCACTTCATATCTTTTAGACTATGAAAGACAACAACAACTATGGCAATATAAGTAGGTGCCATTAGTAAAGTAATCCATCTGTCTCACAAAGTAAGTAGTTTTTGCAAGCTGTTTTAATTTGCAAAAACATCTTATATTGTAGGATGGAGAGAGCAATATATTATGCTTAGCCAGAGCCGACGGCCTAGGGATCCGTGACCTAGAGCGCGCTGGCCTCGCACTACGGCTGTGATGGATCTGGTTTGCTTGCACGGACGTCGATCACGCTTGGCGGGGACTGGATCTTCAATTTTACAAAGAGGAGCAAGCGCTATTCTTCGCCTCCACCATATGGTGCTCGGCGATGGCCTCACGGCCCTGTTCTGGGAGGACCGCTGGATACACGGCCAGTACGTCCGTGAAGTTGCCCCCATGCTATACAAATGCATCCCCAAGCGGCGGCGTGGGATGAGAACGGACTGCCATACAAAATAACAGGCTACAACAAATTTTGTGACAGAAGCTAGAAAGTAGAAATCTTACATCTTTTTCAAAGCTCCGGCGATTGTTGGCTTGGAGCAGGTTCAGGAGCTCCGGCGATTGTTGGCTTGGAGCTCCTGAACCTGCTGCAAGTCAAATCTCGGCAAGTTTAGTTGGCAAACATGGCAATTTTGTTTGTCAACTAAACTTGCCACCTCGCCTCAACTAAATTTTCCATGGAAAACGTTCAGGCTGCCATGCTTAAAATCTAAACGTTCGGGGTTTATCATTTTCGCAATTCTAAATCAAATCACATATTTTTTGCATGTATCCCCAAATCTAACTTGCTTTACCAAATGTTTGATGAGGAAATGAATGAAACAGACATATTAATTTCGATAAAGAAACTAAGTATTTGCTTGTCAATTAACTCAACCGACCATCATAATTTTGCTACATGGGGAATTCATTGTAGAAGACGCAGGGCAGCCAGGGGCAGGTTAAGCTGTGGCTAGAAAAGAGCGGTTTGATGTCCTGAAGGATGCATTCTCCAGATCAGATAAGGTAGTGTGTGAGTCAGATTCCAATTGGAGTCCAATGTATATCAAAGTAGTACTAGTCATGTCCTATATAAACGACACACCTGTGTAAGCTTAGAGGCAAGCAATAATCAATAAAGTCTAGTTTCTCTATCTATAATCCCCGCTACAGCATATAATGAATATTCTTATTTGGAGCATCGTCGGGTTCAAACAAGATTTGTGAAAAAAAAAGTAACCAGAGGCAGTGAATCGCATGATCAGTATACGCGCCTAATTAAGGCCAAAACACCCGAGCGTATACTCATTTAACTCAGGCTCCAGCAGAGTATTTCGCTCTAGTGAGCATGTTGGAATTTCGTCCACAGGATTGATCACATCAAATCACGACAGAGGCGCGCGCACAAAAAACTTTTATAGTCAAGGGCTCTTGTCATGCCTTTTGTTTCTCCTCTTTTTATTTTCTGTTTTCTCCACTCACGGTGTTACAATAAAGTCACGCCCTAGGCTGTGCTTATATATGCACGAGCCGACCCAAGGACCTCATAAACCGACTAGTATTCTGAACTCCAAACGCTTACACGGACATGGCTAAACGTCTAGTACTTGGACTTCTAATTTCCTATTAGACTACTGCTCAAAATACAACACGACATGCAAGCCGTATACAACTAGGACACCTAATCACCGGCCACCCTCATTATGATTAGCTTAAACCTATTTTTATTAGGACAAGATTATTGCTAACAATCTCTCCATAATCTTGACTCCACGTCTTCTATGCTTCTCCGGTCTTGACTCGTTGACGATTCATCCCTTGTCGACTCATCCATCTCGCACCACGACAAGTCAAATTGCCGGCTAGATTGTTGTTGTCAACATTCTCTCCCCAATCTTGACTTGGCGAATTTGCGGACCACCTCAAATATGCCTTGGACTACCCAGCCTTGCTAGTAACCTGTGGAAAACACCATTCGGTGGACTTCACCATCCACCCTAGCAAGATACATGCCGACTCCTTGTGGATCACACCACCTTGTGCACTACACCATGCACTCCAGCCTCATGTAGAGACATGGCCTCATTGGAGAGACTCACCTTCACTGGTTTACCGCCCCCACATAGTTGAACTTGATCCTCTCGTCGAGACACATAGACGACCTGGATGCGCTTCATCTTCAACGCCTCCTCACAGAGACAAGCACTTGGACATGACGACGACGACCGACTGACCAACCGACCGTGCTAACCCGCACGACTCCTTGACTTTAACTTCCGGATGACGATCTTGACGACTTTTCGGCACCGCATCACCGCACCACCGCTCCCGTCAACGATCTCCATCCGCCGCCTTGCCGATGACAGCCCGCCGTCTCCCTCCTTGTCGCTTCATCGAACGACGGTCGCATAATCCTCCTCGTCGCTGCAACACCCAGCGACAACATCGCCCGCCCCGAGGCACTAGTCGGGTCGCGACCCCGGGGCAAGCGCGGCTTCAACTCGACCATTTGAAGTGATCGATCCTGTGGGCGAAATTCCAACAGAGCACAACTTTCGAAATTCAAACAAAGCACACAATCAATGGTACAATGCGAACGGTAATTCACATAGTGCAGGGCTGAACACAGCCTTTGCCTAATAATAATTAAAAAAACCATTGGTAGCATGAAGGCAGTAATTAAAGAGTAAATGGGCACACACAAATTACAGGGCAACAAAGATCAGTAGAGCAGTTTGGATGCATGCTTAATTAGTCTAGGCTACACCAGCCAGTTAAGCAATCTATCTATGTACTAGAGCCAAGATAAACAAGAACG
The DNA here is from genome assembly GCF_018294505.1 of Triticum aestivum. Taxonomy (NCBI): domain Eukaryota; kingdom Viridiplantae; phylum Streptophyta; class Magnoliopsida; order Poales; family Poaceae; genus Triticum; species Triticum aestivum. Next base: position 747,675,635 of record NC_057800.1, read on the forward strand.
TGCGTACGTCTATCTCCTAGCTAGTCCTAGCGTTGCACGTTGAGCATATCTCCTTGGCCTCTCTCTATCTGCTCGCCTTGCAGGGCATCACTTGCAGCCACTCGCCACATTCTTCATGGCCTCCTGCTCCACACGGTGCCACTCCGTGACAAGTTCGTGCCGCATGCGCTTCTCAGCAGCAGCCTCGTGGGGTTCAAGCGCACCGTCCTCGTCGTCATAGTAATAGTATCCGCAGTAGCCGGCATTGATGCGCTTGTGGACCCCGTAGCGGGTGCCCCGCTTGCGGACCTCAGGTGGCTTGTCAAATAGCTCGCGGACGCCGGGGAGCTTCTTGGCAGCGCCAAAGTAGCGGTAGCCCGGTCCACGGCCCGAGGGGTTGGGGATGGCGACGATGTTGCCGTCGAGGTCGGTCATCAGGGCGGCGTTGGAGCTCCGAGAGTAGTCGCGGCCTCCGAGCTCGAGGATGCGGCGCTCCCAGTGGCTGCGCTCGCGGAGGAGCTTGTTGATCTCGTCGTTGAGGTCTCGGAGGCGGTGCTCCCCGAGGCCCTCGTTCTGGATCTCCGCCAACTTGGCGCCGATCTCGCGCAGGATCTCGCCATGCCAGCGGTCGGCGTCGGCGAGGTCCCGGCACTCGGAGGCGAGGTACGGCCGGCGCTCGCGGGGCTTGCGCTTCTCCTCCTGCTTCATCGTGGTGAAGCGGTTGAGCAAGGACTGCGCCTTCTCCTCGTTACGAGCCATGGTGGGCGGTCGCATGGAGCGGCCGATGGCGGTGCGGGTGGCAGCGGCGGCGACGTTCGCTCGCGATCTTGGGGACCAGGGTTTGTTGGTGCTGGATTGGGATTTCAGGGCTGGGCTACCTTTGTATTACGGTATATATATAAGAGGAAGCAGCTTTGATGACTCACCTGGTTCGTATCCGCTCTGGGCTCTGCGTTCGCCGGACCAGTCTTTTCTTTTCCGTTAACTGGTGGATGTTCGCTGCGAAGTAACTCCCAACGAACATCCTCGCAGCCGTTTGATCAAGATTAGATGATGACATTTAAAAAAAATCCGAAATTGTCTTCTATGATGAAATTGTCATGCTAGTCTCAAAATATGTCACCCTACAACTAAAATTGCAACAGAAATTGTTTGAAATGTCACCCTCTCCGCCAACTAAAAGATTATTTTATTTTATTTTTTATTATGGCGAAATTATCTGTGACAACTAGGTATAAATCCACGCAAAATAAAAAGGACCCTAATGGCGAGCTAATGTTTATTCTGTGAGAATGAACATTTTGTAACACGTTATAACCACATATGCTCACATACACGCATATATATATTCATCCCTATAAGTACACGCACGCGCACCTTATCCCTATGAGCACATCCGAGATGTCGAGCCAACACAACATCTTGATATTGCCGAAGTCACCAGTGACGCCCCATAGTCAATGAAAATATCTCCTCCCACTGAACAAACATCACTGAAAACACTGGAATAAATTTAGTAAAATAAAGGCACCAGTGCCACGTATAGGTTTTAAACTTTAGTGAGCTGGTTTCACCACACCGACGTTCCTCAACAAAGCTTACATGACCAAACATTGATTTTCCTTGTCAATTGCAAAGAATCACTCTGAGAAACGTTCAAGAATTGTCAGGTTAAAACAAAGAGTTTTGTTATCCTATAATAAAAATATTTGTCATGCTAAACAAGCGAAAAATTCCATGCTATAGAACAAAAATTGCCATACTACAATAGAGAAAAATGCCATGCGCTTAAGAAAATTGCCGTGTTGCAGTAGAGATAATTATCATTGTAAATAGAAGAGGAAGTTGCTCACATGTTTAGAAATTGACATGCGCAAAAGAGAATTACCATGTTAGCAGAAAGGAATTGCCATGTTACAACAGAAAATGGTATGGTACAACAGAGAAAATTGTCAATTTGCCATGCATGTGTAAGGATTACCATGCTACAGCGGGACGATTCGCCATCCTATGCAGAGAAGTAGTCATACATGATTTTAGTAATGTGCATGCTTCACATCGTGGGTGGATGTCATACCACACGAGGCCGTTCCCTTGGGTTGGTGCATCAGAAGGAACGTTTGCGTTGTTCCCTGTGAAGGGTGCATGGGAGAGGCAATGCCCACAGGAATTGCCATATGTCATCCTTTTTAAGATTCATGCTAGAATCACCGCTTTACGATTGCATGTGTCTCGAAAGTACTCATCAAGATCCTGAAAGGTTGTAGAAGGTCCTGAAAGATTTTGAAAGGTTATAAGGACTTCAAGGATATTCTAGAAGGGCCTTCATTGCAAAAAAAATCTAGAACAATACCTTTGTTGCAAAGATTTTCTGCAACAAGACCTCTATTGCAAAACTTCTGCACCAGCAGCTCTGTTGCAATGGTGAAAGATGGCGCTCTGCTGCCCAATGTCTGCATATCAGACGGCTCGCGAGGCCGTGGATCTTTTAAAAACATCCGCCGGCCGACGCGTAGCAACACTTTTTTTTAATTATTATTTGTCTCCATATAGGCCCGTAGAACAAATGTTCATATCTTTCATACACCTATATTATATACTCCCCCGTGTCTGGTCTAGGAACGTCCCCATGCATGTGAATCGCGGGACCAAGTCGAAGGCAATGCAAATTAACTACTTCCACCATTCCATATCGAAACTACTTTGCGCACTACATAGGCATGGCCAATTGACGAGAACCCCGACCCCCGCGGAACCAGATCGTCTGACGTAGGAAGAAAGTACTACAGAGGGACGTCGATCATTTGCTACCGTCCCATGCGCATCCGACGGTGGCCGGTGGAACAGAGCGAACACAGTGGGGCAGTCGGCCCACAAAGCATGATCCAGCCCAATCCAACACATGAGAGAGGGAGGAAAATGGCGCAACAACAAGAAAAAGGGATCGAAGACACACAAACGGCGTGATATCTGCTCTTTGATCTGTTTCTCAAAAAGGAAAATCTGCTCTTTGATGTTGTGCCTACGTGTAAATATTCAATAGCTTCGAACCACATGCTCACAAATTCATTGGTGTTGACAACATCAACGATCTGCTCTCCGATGATATTATCTATTTACAACATGAATGATAGGCTCACAAATTCCTCTCGTTTACATGCTCTGCTTGATATTTCTCTAATAAAATTTAATTAAAACGGACAAATATTCATCAATAATAGGCTCACAAAGTTCTAGGATGCCGCCCTGGCCGGCCGCACCACCATCGTTGTCCGTGCCTTTGCCGTCGTCCTTCTAGCGGCAGAAGGACACGGGGCCGCGGCAGCCTTGCCCAGCCGCCGCTTGACACTCGTGGAGTAGCCGCTCCACTTCCTTCTGTACCGCGTGGAGCGCTGCGTGGCGCCTTGGCCCTGCCGGCATTAGTGGAGGTGTCTCTAGCGACCATTCCTCGCCAATCTTGTCGAGCTTCCCGTCGGGCCGGTGGTGGCGGCGCGCATCTGTCTCCGCGGTGGTGACGGACCGGTCGAGAGCCTAGGCCGCCACCAAGTCCGGGTCATTGCGGACCTAGGCCGACGCCTCGTCCGACCAAGCGAATGCGGTGCAACGGTCGGCTTGGTTTCTCGGGACAACATGTCCGCATTGAAGTGGCGAGCCCGTTGATCAGTGACACCCTCCCATCCGGTCGCTTCCCGTGGCATCAAAGCCGGTCGTTACGGGTATGGGCCGGAATGAATGCGGCGCAGGAAGTGGCGTATCGGTTGGAGAGAAAGTGCGGGAGAGGTGGAAGGGGGTTTTGGGTGGGCCAAGGTTGTCGAACGCATGTGTGGTAGTGATCCGAACGCCCGACAAGCCCCCTGGGTTGCTTCCAGTTTGCAAGAAAAATTACGTCCGGACCGATCCATGGACAGGTATAAGACTGATACGTCTTCAACGTATCTATAATTTTTGATTGCTCCATGCTATATTATCTACTGTTTTGGACATTATTGGGCTTTATTATCCACTTTTATATTATTTTTTGGACTAACTTACTAACCAGAGGCACAGCCCAGAATTGCTTTTTTTGCCTATTTTAGGGTTTCGAAGAAAAGGAATATCAAACAGAGTCCAAACGGAATGAAACCTTCGGGAACGTGATTTTCTCAACGAATAAGACCCAGGAGACTTGGACCCTAC
>NC_057800.1:747680016-747682398 GCF_018294505.1 Triticum aestivum
GGCCCCCTGTTGCTCCATCGACGTACTCCTTCCTCCTATATATACCTACGTACCCCCAAACGATCAGATACGGAGCCAAAACCGTAATTCCACCGCCGCAACTTTCTGTATCCACGAGATCCCATCTTGGGGCCTGTTCCGGAGCTCCGCCAGAGGGAGCATCGATCACGGAGGGCTTTTACATCAGACCATAGCCTCTCTGATAAAGTGTGAGTAGTTTACCTCAGACCTACGGGTCCATAGTTAGTAGCTAGATGGCTTCTTCTCTCTTTTTGGATCTCAATACAATGTTCTCCCCCTCTCTTATGGACATCTATTCGATGTAATCTTCTTTTTGCGGTGTGTTTGTTGAGACTGATGAATTGTGGGTTTATGATCAAGTCTATCAATGAACAATATTTGAATCTTCTCTGAATTCTTTTATGTATGATTGGTTATCTTTGCAAGTCTTTTCGAATTATCAGTTTGGTTTGGCCTACTAGATTGATCTTTCTTGCAATGGGAGAAGTGCTTAACTTTGGGTTCAATCTTACGGTGTCCTTTCCCAGTGACAGTAGGGGCAGCAAGGCACGTATTGTATTGTTGCCATCAAGGATAACAAGATGGGGTTTTCATCATATTGCATGAGTTTATCCCTCTACGTCATGTCATCTTGCTTAAGGCGTTACTCTGTTTTCATGAACTTAATACTCTAGATGCATGCTGGATAGTGGTCGATGAGTAGAGTAATAGTAGTAGATGCAGACAGGAGTCGGTCTACTTGTCTCGGACGTGATGCCTATATACATGATCATACCTAGATATTCTCATAACTATACTCAATTCTGTCAATTGCTCAACAGTAATTTGTTCACCCATCATAGAATACCTATGCTCTTGAGAGAAGCCACTAGTGAAACGTATGGCCCCCGGCTCTATCTTCATCGTATTAATCTTTCAATACTTAGTTATTTCCTTTGCTTTTATTTTACTTTGCATCTTTATCATAAAAATACCAAAAATATTATCTTATCATATCTATCAGATCTCATTCTCGTAAGTGACCGTGTAGGGATTGACAACCCCTTATCGCGTTGGTTGCGACGATTTATTTGTTTTGTGCAGGTACGAGGGACTCGCACGTAGCCTCCTACTGGATTGATACCTTGGTTCTCAAAAACTGAGGGAAATACTTACACTACTTTGCTGCATCATCCCTTCCTCTTCGGGAAAAACCAACGCAGTGCTCAAGAGGTAGCAAAGACCGTGTTGGCTGGCAAAACACGTCCGAACCGTGCGGTCCCGATGGATGCGGGTGGTTTGAAACATCTCATGTTCTGCTAAATCTAAAACATCTTATCTGAGGACGGGGTGTCAACCTGTTGGCTAGGCAATCGGAGTTGCTGCCAGCCTGCCCAGGTTCGAGCCTCGGCTCTGATTTGCGGTGCTCGTGGAGTTTCTCCTATAAAAAAACCAATGAGGGTTAGTCCTGGGTTGGTCTTAATTTTTTTAGAACATCTCATCTGCTAAATCTGAAACTTGACTTTGTCATGCTAAAATCTGAAACAACTCGTCTCTTAAATCTGACACTTGACTTTGCTCCAGTATATCGTGCTCAATCGAGCATCACAGAGCAGTATCCACGTAAGTTCCCCAGTCTTTTGTTTTATCATACGGAAGTTCCCTAGTCTACGTGTTGGCAGCGGCATTGGCAGTATCTACGCTATTTCTTTTTCCTGAGGTGAATGGGCTGTTCATGGGGGATTTCGCTCGTGGGCTGCAAGGTCTTTGAACGTCGAGCGCTGTCTTGGTCAGTTCCACCAGCCACCGTAGGATGCGCATGGGACGGTAGGAAACGATCGACTTCCCTCTGCAGTACTTCTACCTACGTCAGACGATCTGATTCCGACCCCCGCGTCGTCTCTTCCAGGGGACTCGGGGGGTGCTAGGGTTTCCCAGCACCGCCACCCCCTTCCAGCGGCTCCCCCCTCCTCGTCGCCGTTGCCAGAGGCTTTCGGTCGTCCCGCGGCGGCGGCGGGACTCCCCGGCCCCTTCCTTCCCTCCTCTATGCGTCTCCCTCCCGCTCTACTGCCCCGTCCCCGGTGAGGTTCAACAGGCGCCAGATCCGCTCGTGGCCGTCACTACCGGAATCGCACCCTATGCCGACGGCCAGGGCCGCCGGCATAGCCCTGAATGGCCGTCGGGACAGGCCTATGCCGACGGCCCCCGTCGGCATAGGGCCGTCGGCAACATATCCGTCGGCGTAGCCAGGAAGGCCGTCGGCATAGAAAGGCCGTCGGCATAGGCCCTATCCCGACGGTGTCCGTACATCTATGCCGACGGCCCTGGCAGTCGACAACGTTATCGCCTAACGGCGGCCGCCGTCAAGTGCTGACCAACGGT
>NC_057800.1:747682867-747693580 GCF_018294505.1 Triticum aestivum
TAGGCCGTCGGCATAGACGTGCCACATGGCGAGCAGGCGTCACCCCTGGGGCGGGTCTATGCCGACGGCCTAGCTGTCGGCTTAGTTTGAAACTATGCCGACAGCTAGACCGTCGGCATAGACCTGCCACGTGGCAGCCACTGGGAGCTCCTGGAGCAGGCCTATGCCGACGGCCTAGCCGTCGGCTTAGTTTGAAACTATGCCGACGGCTAAGCCGTCGGCATGGACCTGCCACGTGGCAGCCACTGGGAGCTCACAGCAGCTCTATGCCGACGGCCTAGTCGTCGGCATAGTTTCTGTATGTTTTTTTTCTTTTTTCTGTTTTGTTTCAGCTCAATTCATTTGAATATATACAGCATCACACAACAAATATATGCATCACATAACAGCTGGCCCAGCAGCATCACACAACAAATTCATCATCAAACATCATAAGAAGCATCGCAAAGCATAAACATATAAGTATCATCACCACCAAGCATATAAGAATCTCACAAACAACAATAAGAAACATCACAAGCATATAAGTATCATCACCACCAAGACCGCCACAATGTGACCCAAAGGCTTAAGCACCAGGATGTCGAGCACCACGGAGGTCATCACCGCCAAGACCGCCGAAGCCCAAGTCGTCACTGCTAGCGGCAGCGCTACCGCCAAGACCGCCTCCACCTCCGCCTCCGCCTCCGTGGATTGGAGTGGTCGGGCTCCGTGACTCGGGAGTGCTGCGAAGACCACCGCCAGGTAGATCCACCTGTTCCCTGGATGTTGAAAACACATATTAACGGGATATATGACTGTGTTGAAAGGCATGACATGCTTTGGGTGAATAGATTGGGGATGAACTAACCGGCGAGGGGCCAGCGTTCTGTGCCACAAACTCCTCAAAGCTCATTAGCACTGGTTGTGCTGGAGGGCATTGTGCTGGAGGGAACTGAGGACACCTGCCGGCCGACATATCCTGAAAAGCTTGCTGCATCTGGCTATCCCTCTGCACTTGGTGTTCATAAAGCCTCTGATGCCACGCCATGGTCTCCTAGCGTGTGTACTCCAGGTAGGCCTACGGTATGACATGATGGAACTCATAAAACTACTAAATGCGGAAAATAAAGTGAGCTAAAGATAAGAGGGAAAATACTTACAGATTGTTGCTCCTGAAAGAGGGACTGTGTACTGGTCACTGGCTGGCTCGTGCGCTGGCTCAGGCTCGGGTCGATCCGACGAAGCTGTGTGTAGGAGATACTAGGAGTGATCACAGCATCGAGAACCGCCTCCCGACCGTGCTCCTTGGGCCCCATGCTCACCACCGCCCTGTCGTCCAGAGGCGCCGCAATGGGGTCAGGTGTGTCAGGATGCAACTTCAGATACGCTTCGGAGTAGGCCTGCTTCCTCCCCGCGGTCTTCTTGCCGTAGTACTGGAGCTCGCCAGGCTTGGAGTCCTTCCGCGTATGGGCGATCTCCCACGCCTGCATGTCTGAGAGCGGCCGCTTCAGTTTCTCCTCCTGCACCACCAAACAGAGGTTAGTCATACATAAGAAAGTGATGGTAAATAAAAGAAGAAGAATGTTTAATGGGGTTAGTCATACATTAACTTCCTTGTGGAGATAGTGGTTTCGGTTTCCCTGAGCATGTACTCCCTCTGTCCCTCGGTTAGCCTTATTTTTGGTTCTCATAGCCGCCCAGGCTCCAGCCTCATCACACCAATGATCCACCAATGCTGCCCAGGACTCGTCTTTTCCATAACACCAATTTGGACACACCTACATAATAAAAGCATAATGGCATGTAGGTGTGTCCAAATTGGTGTTATGGAAGCATAAAGCATAAAGCATAAAGCACCACAAGGTAATGAAAGCATAATGAAAGCATAATATATGAAAGCATAATGAAAAATATTTTATACTTACCACCAAGAACTCGGGCCTCTCCAAGGTAATGCCCATCCTCCGCGCTTCTTCCTTGGTCATCTTCACACCAAGATAGTCGTGGTAGTATGTGGATGGCCACATAGCGCACCTCGTACTGCATCTGGCGGGCCTTCTTCTTGCATTGGCGCAGCACGATCTGGTCCACTCTAGCCCTGTGCTCTGGAAGAACTCGATAGAATTTCTACAATCATGCATGAAACAAGAATGGAAGAAGCCATGAGTTAAATCATTTTCATGAAACTAGAATGGACTTGTTCTTCTGAAGAGAACTCACCTAGAAAGTAGTGATCACGGCCTTGGCATGGGTCTCATGGTCCGCGTGGTGGACCGCTTCCCAGTGGTCCCAGCTCGTGGCCAAAACCCAACGAGCCGGCTGCCTGACTGGATTCGGACAGTACAACCCCGGCCAGTATAACTTCAGCAAGACGGTGATGAGGCCGTTGGGAATACGGACCCCTTTAGAATATATCCAGTTGCTGCAAAAGAATGAACTATTAGCATGTGACAAGCAAAATAAATAACAACCAGAATAAGCATGTGACAAGCAAAATAATGAACCACTTACTCTTTTCCCGTGGGCTCAATGAGCCACTTCTGCTCCTCAGTAGCCGGAACCTGCTTTGGTAGCTTTGCGTTGCCACACAGCCACCCCTTCTTGTCAACCCCCTTCCCTTCACCACCATCATCCCCGCCACCATCCTCCTCCTCGCCTGTCTCCCCCTCCCCAACCTCCTCCCCAACTTCCTCCTCCTCCTCCTCCTCCTCCTCGCCTGCCTCCTCCTCCACCTCCTCCTCCTCCTCCCTAGAGTACCTCACTAGAGGAGTGAAGGAAATATGCCCTAGAGGCAATAATAAAGTTATTATTTATTTCCTTATAATCATGATAAATGTTTATTATTCATGCTAGAATTGTATTAACCGGAAACATAATACATGTGTGAATACATAGACAAACAAAGTGTCACTAGTATGCCTCTACTTGACTAGCTCATTAATCAAAGATGGTTATGTTTCCTAACCATAAACAATGAGTTGTTATTTGATTAACGAGGTCACCTCATTAGTTGAATGATCTGATTGACATGACCCATTCCATTAGCTTAGCACTTGATCGTTTAGTATTCTGCTATTGCTTCCTTCATGACTTATACATGTTCCTGTAACTATGAGAATTGTGTAACTCCCGTTTACCGGAGGAACACTTTGGGTACTACCAAACGTCACAACGTAACTGGGTGATTATAAAGGAGTACTACAGGTGTCTCCGAAGGTACATGTTGAGTTAGCATAATTCGAGATTAGGTTTTGTCACTCCGATTGTCGGAGAGGTATCTCTGGGCCCTCTCGGCAATGCTCATCACCTAAGCCTTGCAAGCATGTAACTAATGAGTTAGTTATAAGATGAAGTATTACAGAACGAGTAAAGAGACTTGTTGATAACGAGACTGAACTAGGTATTGGATACCGACGATCGAATCTCGGACAAGTAACATACCGATGACAAAGGGAACAACGTATGTTGTTATGCGGTTTGACCGATAAAGATCTTCGTAGAATATGTAGGAACCAATATGGGCATCCAGGTCCCGCTATTGGTTATTGACCAGAGATGTGTCTCAGTCATGTCTACATCGTTCTCGAACCGTAGGGTCCGCACGCTTAAGGTTTCGATGACAGTTATATTATGAGTTTATGTATTTTGATGTACCGAAGGTTGTTCGGAGTCCCGGATATGATTACGGACATGACGAGGAGTCTCGAAATGGTCGAGACATAAAGATTGATATATTGGACAGATATATTTGGACACCGGAAAGGTTCCGGAGAAGTTTGGAGCCCCGGAAGGTTACCGGAACCCCCCGGGAGGTATATGGGCCTTATTGGGCCCATGTAGGAGGAAGAGAGAAGGAGCAAGGGAAGGGAGCGCGCCCCCCAAGCCCAATCCGAATTGGGGAGGGGGGCCGGCCCCCCCTTTCCTTTCTCCATCCCCCTCTTCCTATTACTACTACTAGTACTACTTCCTAATACTAGTACTCTTTCCTTCCCCCTCCAAATAAGATAAGGAAAAGAGAGGGAAACCTACTTGGAGTAGGTTTCCCCCTCCTCATGGCGCGCCCCCCCTAGGGCCGGCCACCTCCTCCCTCCCTCCTTTATATACGGGGGTAGGGGGGCACCCTAGGACACACAAGTTGATCATTGATCGTTCCTTAGCCGTGTGCGGTGCCCCCCTCCATGATATTACACCTCGGTCATATTGTAGCGGTGCTTAGGCGAAGCCCTGCAATAGGAGAACATCAAGATCGTCACCACGCCGTCATGCTGACGGAACTTCCCCTCGGCGCCTCTGCTGGATCGGAGATCGAGGGTGCGTCATCGAGCTGTACGCGTGTCAAGAACTCGGAGGTGCCGGAGTAACGGTACGTGGATCGGTTGAACCGGAGGACGTACGACTACTTCCTCTACGTTGCGTCAACGCTTCCGCTTTGGTCTACGAGGGTACGTAGACAACACTCTCCCCTCGTTGCTATATCATCACCATGATCTTGCGTGTGCGTAGGAATTTTTTTGAAATTACTACGTTCCCCAACAGTGGCATCCGAGCCTAGGTTTTATGTGTTGATGTTATATGCACGAGTAGAACACAAGTGAGTTGTGGACGATATAAGTCATACTGCCTACCAGCATGTCATACTTTGGTTCAGAGGTATTGTGAGATGAAGCGGCCCGGACCAACATTACGCGTACGCTTACGCGAGACTGGTTTCACCGTTACGAGCACTCGTGCTTAAAGGTGGCTGGCGGGTGTCTGTCTCTCTCACTTTAGTTGAACCGAGTGTGGCTACACCCGGTCCTTGTGAAGGTTAAAACGGAGTCTATTTGACAAACTATCGTTGTGGTTTTGATGCGTAGGTGAGATTGGTTCTTGCTTAAGCCCGTAGCAGCCACGTAAAATTTGCAACAACAAAGTAGAGGACGTCTAACTTGTTTTTGCAGGGCATGTTGTGATGTGATATGGCCAAGACATGATGCTATATTTTATTGTATGAGATGATCATGTTTTGTAACCGAAGTTATCGGCAACTGGCAGGAGCCATATGGTTGTCGCTTTATTGTATGAAATGCAAACGCCCTGTAATTGCTTTACTTTATCACTAAGCGGTAGCGATAGTCGTAGAAGCAGTAGATGGCGTAACGACAACGATGCTACGATGGAGATCAAGGTGTCACGCCGGTGACGATGGTGATCACGACGGTGCTTCGAAGATGGAGATCACAAGCACAAGATGATGATGGCCATATCATATCACTTATATTGATTGCATGTGATGTTTATCCTTTATGCATCTTATCTTGCTTTGTTTGACGGTAGCATTTTAAGATGATCTCTCACTAATTATCAAGAAGTGTTCTCCCTGAGTATGCACCGTTGCAAAAGTTCTTCGTGCTGAGACACCACGTGATGATCGGGTGTGATAGGCTCTACGTTCAAATACAACGGGTGCAAAACAGTTGCACACGCGGAATACTCAGGTTATACTTGACGAGCCAAGCATATACAGATATGGCCTCGGAACACGGAGACCGAAAGGTCGAGCGTGAATCATATAGTAGATATGATCAACATAGTGATGTTCACCAATGAAACTGCTCCATCTCACGTGATGATCGGATATGGTTTAGTTGATTTGGATCACGTGATCACTTAGATGATTAGAGGGATGTCTATCTAAGTGGGAGTTCTTAAGTAATATGATTAATTGAACTTTAATTTATCATGAACTTAGTCCTGGTAGTATTAGCATATCTATGTTGTAGATCAATAGCTCGCGTTGTTGCTTTCATATGCTTATTTTGATATGTTCCTAGGGAAAATTGTGTTGAAAGATGTTAGTAGCAATGATGCGGATTGGATCCGTGATCTGAGGTTTATCCTCATTGCTACACAGAAGAATTATGTCCTTGATGCACCGCTAGGCGACAGACCTATTGCAGGAGCAGATGCAGACGTTATGAACGTTTGGCTAGCTCAATATGATGACTACTTGATAGTTTAAGTGCACCATGCTTAACGGCTTAGAATCGGGACTTCAAAGACGTTTTGAACGTCATGGACCATATGAGATGTTCCAGGAATTGAAGTTAATATTTCAAGCAAATACCCGAGTTGAGAGATATGAAGTCTCCAACAAGTTCTATAGCTAATAGATGGAGGAGAATCGCTCAACTAGTGAGCATGTGCTCAGATTGTCTGGGTACTTCAATCGCTTGAATCAAGTGGGAGTTAATCTTCCAGATAAGATAGTGATTGACAGAATTCTCTAGTCACCATCACTAAGTTACTAGAACTTCGTGATGAACTATAGTATGCAAGGGATGACGAAAACGATTCCCAAGCTCTTCGTGATGCTGAAATCAACGAAGGTAGAAATCAAGAAAGAGCATCAAGTGTTGATGGTTACCAAGATCACTAGTTTCAAGAAAAGGGCAAAGGGAAAGAAAGGGAACTTCAAGTAGAATGACAAGCAAGTTGTCACTCCCATGAAGAAGACCAAAGCTGGACCGAAGCCTGAAACTGAGTGCTTACACTGCAAAGGAAATGGTCACTGGAAGCGGAAATGCCCTGAATATTTGGTGGGTAAGAAGGATGGCAAAGTGAACAAGTGTATATTTGATATACAGGTTATTGATGTGTGCCTTACTAGTGTTTATAGTAGCCACTAAGTATTTGATACTTGTTCGGTTGCTAAGATTAGTAATTCGAAACAGGAGTTACAGAATAAACAGAGACTAGTTGAGGGTGAAGTGACGATGAGTGTTGGAAGTAGTTCCAAGATTGATATGATCATCATCGCACACTCCCTATACTTTCGGGATTAGTGTAAAACCTAAATAAATGTTATTTGGTGTTTACGTTAAGCATGAATATGATTTGATCATGTTTATTGCGATACGGTTATTCATTTAAAGTTAGAGAATAAATTGTTATTCTGTTTACATGAATAAGACCTTCGATAGTCATACACCCAATGAACATAGTTTGTTGGATCTCGATCGTAGTGATACACATATTCATAATATTGATGCCAAAAGATGCAAAGTTAATAATGATAGTGCAACTTATTTGTGGCACTGCCGTTTGGGTCATATCGGTATAAAAGCGCATGAAGAAACTCCATAAAGATGGATTTTCGGAATCACTTGGTTATGACTCATTTGATGCTTGTGAACCGTGCCTTTTGGGCAAGATGACTAAAACTCCGTTCTCCGGAACAATGGAACAAGCTACTGACTTATTGGAAATAATACATACCGATGTATGCGATCCAATGAGTGTTGATGCTCGTGGCAAGTATCGTTTTTTTCTGACCTTCACAGATGATTTGAGCAGATATTGGTATATCTACTTGATGAAACATAAGTCTGAAATAGTTGAAAGGTTCAAAGAATTTCAGAGTGAAGTGGAAAATCATCGTAACAAGAAAATAAAGTTTCTGCGATCTGATCATGGAGATGAATATTTGAGTTACGAGTTTGGTCTTCAATTAAAACAATATGGAATAGTTTCACAGCTCACGCCACCTGGAACACCACAACGTTATGGTGTGTCCGAACATCGTAACCGCACTTTATTGGATATAGTGCGATCTATGATGTCTCTTACTGATTTACCACTATTGTTTTTGGGTTATGCATTAGAGACAGCTGCATTCACGTTAAAAGGGCACCATCAAAATCCGTTGAGATGACGCCTTATGAACTGTGGTTTGGCGAGAAACCAAAAGTTGTCGTTTCTTAAACTTTGGGGCTGCGATGCTTATGTGAAAAAGTTTCAACCTGATAAGCTCGAACCCAAATCGGAGAAGTGCGTCTTCATAGAATACCCAAAGGTAACTATTGGGTACACCTTCTATCACAGATCCGAAGGCAAGTTATTCGTTGCTAAGATGGATCCTTTCTAAGAGAAGAAGTTTCTCTCGAAAGAAGTGAGTGGGAGGAAAGTAGAGCTTGATAAGGTAATTGTACCTTCTCCCGAATTGGAAAGTAGTTCATCACATAAATGAGTTCCAGTGATTGCTACACCAATTAGTGAGGAAGCTAATGATGATGATCATAAAACTTCAGATCAAGTTACTACAGAACCTCGTAGGTCTTCCAGAGTAAGATCCGCACCAGTATGGTGTAGTAATCATGTTCTGGAAGTCATGTTACTAGACCATGATGAACCTACGAACTATGAGGAAGCGATGATGAGCCCAGATTCCACGAAATGGCTTGAGGCCGTGAAATCTGAGATTGGATCCATGTATGAGAACAAAGTGTGGACTTTGGTGGAATTGCCCGATGATCGGCAAGACATATTGTATAAATGGATCTTCAAGAGGAAGACAGATGCTGATAGTAGTGTTACTATCTACAAAGCTTGACTTGTCGCAAAAAGGTTTTTGACAAGTTCAAGGTGTTGACTACAATGAGATTTTCTCAACTGTAGCGATGCTTAAGTCTGTCCGAATCATGTTAGCGATTGCCGCATTTTATGATTATGAAATATGGCAGATGGATGTCAAAACTGCATTCCTGAATGGATTTCTGGAAGAAGAGTTGTATATGATGCAACCAGAAGGTTTTGTCGATCCAAAGGGAGCTAACAAAGTGTGCAAGCTCCAGCGATCCATTTATGGACTGGTGCATGCCTCTCGGAGTTGGAATAAACGTTTTGATAGTGTGATCAAAGCATTTGGTTTTATACAGACTTTCGGAGAAGCCTGTATTTACAAGAAAGTGAGTGGGAGCACTATAGCATTTCTGATAAGTATATGTGAATGACATATTGTTGATCGGAAATAATGTAGAATTATTCTGTAAATCATAAAGGAGTGTTTAAAAGGAGTTTTTTAAAGAAAGACTTCGGTGAAGCTGCTTACACATTGAGCATCAAGATCTATATAGATAGATCAAGACGCTTGATAAATTTTTTTTCAATGAATACATACCTTGATAAATTTTTGAAATAGTTCAAAATGGAACAGTCAAAGAAGGAGTTCTTGCCTGTGTTGCAAGGTGTGAAATTGAGTAAGACTCAAGACCCGACCATGGCAGAAAATAGAAAGAGAATGAAAGTCATTCCCTATGCCTCAGTCATAGGTTCTATAAAGTATGCCATGCTGTGTACCAGATCTATTGTATACCCTACACTAATAGGCATGGGAGTACAATAGTGATCTAAGAGTAGATCACTGGACAGTGGTCAAAATTATCCTTAGTGGAATAAGGATATGTTTCTCGATTATGGAGGTGAAAAAAGGGGTTCGCCGTAAAGGGTTACGTCGATGCAAGTTTTGACACAGATCTGGATGACTCTAAGTCTCGATCTAGATACATATTGAAAGTGGGAGCAATTAGCTAGAGTAGCTCCATGCAGAGCATTGTTGACATAAATATTTGCAAAATACTTACGGATCTGAATGTGACAGACCCGTTGACTAAGATTCTCTCACAAGCAAAACATGATCACACCTTAATACTCCTTGGGTGTTAATCACATAGCGATGTGAACTAGATTACAGAATCTAGTAAACCCTTTGGGTGTTGATCACATATTGATGTGAACTATGGGTGTTAATCACATGGTGATGTGAACTATTGTTGTTAAATCACATGGCGATGTGAACTAGATTATTGACTCTAGTGCAAGTGGGAGACTGAAGGAAATATGCCCTAGAGGCAATAATAAAGTTATTATTTATTTCCTTATAATCATGATAAATGTTTATTATTCATGCTAGAATTGTATTAACCGGAAACATAATACATGTGTGAATACATAGACAAACAAAGTGTCACTAGTATGCCTCTACTTGACTAGCTCATTAATCAAAGATGGTTATGTTTCCTAACCATAAACAATGAGTTGTTATTTGATTAACGAGGTCACATCATTAGTTGAATGATCTGATTGACATGACCCATTCCATTAGCTTAGCACTTGATCGTTTAGTATTCTGCTATTGCTTCCTTCATGACTTATACATGTTCCTGTAACTATGAGAATTGTGTAACTCCCGTTTACCGGAGGAACACTTTGGGTACTACCAAACGTCACAACGTAACTGGGTGATTATAAAGGAGTACTATAGGTGTCTCCGAAGGTACATGTTGAGTTAGCATAATTCGAGATTAGGTTTTGTCACTCCGATTGTCGGAGAGGTATCTCTGGGCCCTCTTGGCAATGCTCATCACCTAAGCCTTGCAAGCATGTAACTAATGAGTTAGTTATAAGATGAAGTATTACAGAACGAGTAAAGTGACTTGTCGATAACGAGATTGAACTAGGTATTGGATACCGACGATCGAATCTCGGACAAGTAACATACCGATGACAAAGGGAACAACGTATGTTGTTATGCGGTTTGACCGATAAAGATCTTCGTAGAATATGTAGGAACCAATATGGGCATCCAGGTCCCGCTATTGGTTATTGACCAGAGATGTGTCTCAGTCATGTCTACATCGTTCTCGAACCGTAGGGTCCGCACGCTTAAGGTTTCGATGACAGTTATATTATGAGTTTATGTATTTTGATGTACCGAAGGTTGTTCGGAGTCCTGGATATGATTACGGACATGACGAGGAGTCTCGAAATGGTCGAGACATAAAGATTGATATATTGGACGGATATATTTGGACACCGGAAAGGTTCCGGAGAAGTTTGGAGCCCCGGAAGGTTACCGGAACCCCCCGGGAGGTATATGGGCCTTATTGGGCCCATGTAGGAGGAAGAGAGAAG